>NC_133738.1:2730135-2802635 GCF_048934315.1 Petromyzon marinus
ATGCACCACCTGTGCCCCCTACTGTGCCAACCTGCTGTGCTTTAGCCACCCGGCGCTCCGCTCGTTGTTCTGAGCGTCGCTCCTCCGCCCTCCGTTGTTGTTGGAGGGCGACTGCCTCCAACTGCCCAGTAGCGTCCTTCACGAGCCTCCTCCACAGAGGCCGATCTTGACACCGCTGGTACCAGTCATCGGCAAGTCCACTCAGCTCCACGTCCTCCTGTACCACATCACTCCATCTCTTCTTTAGCCCGTGCCGCGCCCGCTTAGCCCCCTCAATCCGGCCAAACAAAAGCTGTTTCGGCATGCGGTGGCTGGGCATGCGGGCTACATGACCCAGCCATCGCAGCCTTGCCTTCCGGAGGAGCTCACCGATGGGACCCTGCCCAGATCTTTCAAGGATTTGTGAGCTCCTCACACAATCCAGTCTGGTTAAACCCAGGATGGATCGTAGGCAGGCCAGCCTAAATGTTTCTAACCGGCGAGTGGTCCAGACTGTTGTTATGATGTCATATAGGGCAGTCTGTGCACAAACGCAACCCTCCCTCAGAATTTCGCTTGGGAGACCATCTCTGCCCGGTGCCTTTCCTGGTCTCAGACTCCGGATCGCCTTCACTACTTCCTCAACAGATGCCACCTCAGCCAGCCACTCACAGGGGGTGACTTCTTCCAATATTTGAGGCACCGCAGCCTCAGTAGGGTCATCCTCAACTTTGTGCCACGATGTTTTCCTGGCTGAGAGATTTCCCCCCTCCCCCAGGACCTCACAGAAATGCTCAGAAAATCTACAAACCTGTTCCTGGGGGTCGGAGATTGGATCACCGTTTTTTCCCCTAATGATGGTAATAGGTGTGGCGCTGCAGGTTACTTTGTTGATGGAGTTAAATAGAGAGTTGTGATCGCGGGCCACTGAGGCAGACTCCATCTCCTCAGCAACCCGCCACCACCACCCATCTTTGCAGTGCCTCACGGCTCTCCGAACCTCCGAGTGAAGGCTGCTGTAAGCCTCCTCATTCTCTGATGTGGGATTCTGTAGCCAATTACAGTGGGCCCTGTTGCTTTTTCTCAGCCAGCCTGAACACCTCCTCTGTCAGCCAGGGTATCTGAGGAGGTCTGGACCGTGTACCCAAAGCAGCCATTGCAGCTGCATGAGTCACAGTCCTAAACCTGGCCCATTTACCCTCGACATCAGGAGGAGTAGGGGACGATGCCAACCCCAGCTGCAAGCGATGATGAAATTCTCGCTTGCAACTTTCATCAGTTAGCTGAGACCATGCCACTATGGGTTTGAATGGGGTCCTGGGTGTATACCCATCACCGGAGTGGAAGAATGGCAGGCGCATCTTACAGATGACAAGTCGATGGTCAGTGGGCAGATCAGCTCCACAGTAGGTCCTGGTGTCAAGGACATGGGCCCACATCCGCTGATCCTTCACTATGTAGTCCAGCAGATGTTCTTGCTTGGACCCGGCATGTATCCATGATGTTGTGTGGATGTGCTGATGCCGGAAGAGCGTGTTGGTAATTACAAGCCCATGGGCTGCACAAAAATCTAGTAGCCTCCTAACGTTGTTATTGAGCTGATCTGGCCCATGTCTTCCAATCACTCCAGACCAGGTGCCAACATCATGACCAACTCGGGCATGGAAGTCACCCAACAAGATGACTCTATCCCGAGGGGCCACTTTAGCCAGCACCTGTGACAGGAGGTCATAGAAGGCATCTGACTCATCGGCTTTGCCTGCATCCCTCCACGGATGTTCGTCTTCGGTGGGGGCATAAGTAACCACGACCACCACTCCTCGCCTCTGGTTGATAGGAAGGCGAGCCCAAAGTAGCCTGGGGCTTACAGCTTCCCACACCTCACCGCCACACTCCCACGCTCCCTTCAATCTTTTGTTCAAAAGAAGAGCCACACCCTGTTGTTTGACAGTCTGCTGCCCCGAGTAGAGGACTGTCCACCCCTCATGGTGGCAGGAGCCAGAGCCGGTCCACCGGACCTCCCGAATGCCGCAGAGATCCAGGCGGTACCGGTCCAGCTCCCGACAGAGGAGT
Organism: Petromyzon marinus; assembly: GCF_048934315.1. Classification (NCBI taxonomy): domain Eukaryota; kingdom Metazoa; phylum Chordata; class Hyperoartia; order Petromyzontiformes; family Petromyzontidae; genus Petromyzon; species Petromyzon marinus. Next base: position 2,732,188 of record NC_133738.1, read on the forward strand.
GGGCAGCCTCTCCTCCGCAGTGAGCGTTCGAACATTCCACGTGGCCACTCGTAGTGGCTTTTCGTTGTTTCTGGAGGAGCCCCGAGGGTAGAGATTCAATCTCCTGGCTCCGCCAATTGGGGTTTGGCCAGGAGACGTCATAGACGCCTGTCCCCCCGGGGCCTCCGGCACAAGCTTAATATGTAATACAGACACACACACACACTGACATACATACAGATACATATACTTACATACACACACACTTACATACATACACACAGATACATACAGATACATATATAGACTACAAAGACAAAGATCCCCCGTGTAGCCTGTAACAGACTGTAGGGGCAAGTGCTGTTAGCGAGCACCTATGAAGGCCGGAACGCTACACGAGGGGGTGGGTGGCCAGCACCACGCCCGGCCGCCTTTGTCTCCCCAGTGGCGATGTTGACTACACCACAGCTACACCAGGTACTCATTTGAGGCCGAGTCGACCTAGGGGAGGCCCGGGACCGGTTCAGATAATCGTCACTTGTGTTGGCCGTGAGCGGGAATCGAACCCGGGTCGCCAGGTTCGTAGCGCTAAACGCTACTGCACTGCCACTCACACAGACACACAAAGACAAAGATCCCCCGTATAGCCTTAACAGACTGTAGGGGCAAATGCTGTTAGCGAGCATCACAGATACACGCAGAGACACACACACACACACTTACATATAGATACATAATAATTGATATATAGAGTATACACACACATTTACACACACACACGTATAGATATATAGTATACACACATACATACACACACTTACATACACACACACACAGACACACATACATACATACATGCACACACTTACATACACACATTTACACACACACACACGTATAGATAAATAGTATACACACATACATACACACATGTATATACATACACACATAGACACACACACATACACACACTTACATACACACACACACATAGACACACATACATACATGCACACACTTACATATACACACACATACACACATTTACATACACACACATAGACACACACACACTTAAATACACACACACACACATAGACACACATACATACACACACACATAGACACACATAAATAAACACATAGACACACATACATACATACACATACTTACATACACACACACATAGACACACATACATACACACACTTACATACACACACACACATAGACACACATACATGCACACACTTACATACACACACATACGCAAATTTACATACATACACACATAGACACACACACACACACACTTAAATACACACAGACACACATACATAGACACACACACATAGACACACATATATACATACACATACTTACATACACACATCTACACACACACACGTATAGATATATAGTATACACACGTACATACACACTTACATACACACACATAGACACACATCCATACACATACTTACATTCACACACATAGACACACACACTTAAATACACACACACATAGACACACATACATACACACACTTGCATACACCCACACACACACATAGACACATATACATACATACATGCACACACTTACATACACACACACACACTTAAATACACACACACACATAGACACACATACATACACACACATAGACACACACAGATAGACACACACTTACATACACACACAAATAGACACATACATACACACACTTACATACACACACAGACATAGACACACACATAACACACACACATAGACACACATACATACACACACTTACATACACACACACATATATATGTACATATAGATACACACATAGATGAATAGAATATGCAACACACTTACACACAGACACTTACATACACACACATAGACACACATACATACACATGCACACACTTAGACACACACATACATACACACACATACAAACACACTTACATACACACACACATAGACACACACACACTTACATACACACACTTACATACACACACATACATATATATGTACATATAGATACACACATATAGATAAATGTAATATGCACACACATACACACTTACATACACACACATACATACAAACACATGCACACACTTACATACACACACACATAGACACACACACATACATACACACACTCACATGCACACACACACACATAGACACACATATATACACACTTACATACATACACAGATACATATAAATACATAATTATAGAAAAATCAAATATATACACACATATTTACACACACATACATATATACATATAGATACATAATTATAGAAAAATCAAATATATACACACATACATATATACATATAGTTACACACATATAGATGAATAGAATATACACACACACTTACATACACACACACATAGACACACACACACACACAGACACACACGTAGACACACACACACACGTGGACACACACACATATATTACATATACAGACACATCGATACACACACATACACACACACACACATAGACTCACACACATAGACACACACACATAGACACACACACATAGACACACACACACATAGACACACACACACATAGACACACACACACATAGACACACACACATAGACACACACAGTGACACACACACACACACACGTAGACACACACACATATATTACATATACAAAGATCCCCCATATAGCCTTAACAGACTGTAGGGGCAAGTGCTGTTAGCGAGCACCTATGAAGGCCGGCACGGTACACGAGGGGGTGGGTGGCCAGCACCACGCCCGACCGCCTTTGTCTCCCTAGTGGCAATGTTTACACACCGCATCAAGTACTCATTTGAGGCCGAGTCGACCTAGGGGAGGCCCGGGCCCGGTTCAGATAATCGTCACTGGTGTTGGCCGTGAGCGGGAATCGAACCCGGGTCGCCAGGTTCATAGCGCAGCGTAGCGCTAACCACTACACTATGTCTATATATACAGACACATAGACACACACACGTGGACACTCACACATATATATTACATATACAGACACAAAGATACACACACAGTGACACACACAGTGACACACACACACATAGACACACACACATATATGTTACATATACAGACACATAAATACACACGCACACACACACATAGACACACACACACAGTGACACACACAGTGACACACACACACACATAGACACACACACATATATGTTACATATACAGACACATAAATACACACACACACATACACACACACATACACACACACATACACACACACAGTGACACACACAGACACATAGACACACACACACACATATATGTTTCATATACAGACACATAGATACACACACACAGACACACACAGACACACAGTGACACACACAGTGACACATACAGCGACACACACACAGACACACACACATAGACACACACACAGTGACACACACACACACATAGACACACACACACATAGACACACACACATAAACACACACACACAGTGACACACACACATATATTACATATACAGACACATAGAAACACACACACAGACACACACACACATAGACACACACACAGTGACACACACACATAGACACACACACACATAGACACACACACACACATAGACACTCATACACATAAACACACACACAGTGACACACACACATATATATTACATATACACACACATAGATAAACACACACAGACACACACATAAACACACACACATAGACACACACACACATAGACACACACACACGTAAACACACACATATAGACACACACACACATAAACACATAAACACACACACAGTGACACATACAGTGACACACACACACAGACACACACACACATAGACACACACACATAGACATAGACACACACATAGACACACACACACATAAATACACACACAGACACTCACAGACACACACACACATAGACACACACACAGTGACACACACACATAGACACACACACACATAGACACTCATACACATAAACACACACACAGTGACACACACACATATATTACATATACAGACACATAGATATACACACAGACACACACATAAACACACACACACGTAAACACACACACATAGACACACACACATAAACACATAAACACACACACAGTGACACACACACACACATAGACACACACACACACAGATGCATAAACACACACACAGTGACGCACACAGACACACACGCATAAACACACACACATAGACACACATACATACATACACACACTTACATACACACACACATAAACACACACATACATGCATACACACACTTACATACACACACATACATATATATATGTACATATAGATACACACATAGATACATAGAATATACACACACATACACACACTTACACACACACTTACATACACACACATATAGACACACACACATAGACAGACACACACACTTACATACACACACACATAGACACACACACATACATTCGCACACTTACGTACACACACACACACATACACACACAGATAGACACACACAGACACACACACACAGACACACACACACAGACACACACACACAGACACACACATACACACAGACAAACACATACACACAGACACACACACACAGACACACACACAGACACACACACACAGACACATAGACACACACACATAGACACACACACAGACACACACACATAGACACACACACAGACACACATAGACACACACACAGACCCACACACACACAGACACACACACACACAGACACACACACAGACACACACACAGTGATACACACACACACAGACACATAGACACACACACAGTGATACACACACACAGACACATAGACACACACACACATAGACACACACCCACACACATAGACACACAGACACACACACATAGACACACACACAGACACACACACATACACACACATACACACACACATAGACACACACACAGACACACACACAGACACACACACAAATACACACAGATACACAGAGACACACACACAGACACACACACAGACACACACAGACACACACAGACACACACACATACACACACAGACACACATACACACACAGACACACACACACAGACACACACACAGACACACACAGACACACACACACATAGACACACACACACAGATACACACAGACACACACACAGACACACACACACACATAGACACACACAAATAGACAAAAGACAAAGATCCCCCGTGTAGCCTGTAACAGACTGTAGGGGCAAGTGCTGTTAGCGAGCACCTATGAAGGCCGGAACGGTACACGAGGGGGTGGGTGGCCAGCACCACGCCCGACCGCCTTTGTCTCCCTAGTGGAAATGTTTACACACCACACCAGGTACTCATTTGAGGCTGAGTCGACCTAGGGGAGGCCCGCGACCGGTTCAGATAATCGTCACTGGTGTTGGCCGTGAGCGGGAATCGAACCCGGGTCGCCAGGTTCATAGCGCAGCGTAGCGCTAACCGCTACACAGACACACACAGACACACACATAGACACACACACACAGACACACACACACAGACACACACACAGATACACACACACACACAGACACACACACACACACAGACACACACACACACACAGACACACACAGACACACACAGACACACACACACATAGACACACACACAGACACACACACAGATACACACACACACACAGACACACACACACACACAGACACACACAGACACACACACACATAGACACACACACAGACACACACACAGACACACACACACACACAGACACACACACAGACACACACACAGACACACACAGACACACACACACAGACACACACACACAGACACACACACACAGACACACACACAGACATAGACACACACACAGACACACACACACACAGACCCACACACAGACACACACACAGACACACACAGACACACACAGACACACACACAGACACACACAGACACACACAGACACACACACAGACACACACACAGACACACACACACAGCGATACGTACACGCGGATTGTTCAAGCGCTCGGCAAAGCGCTCCTCCCCAGGTGAGGACCCCACAGAGCACCTACGTGGATCCGTCTCAGGCAAAGCGACTCTATGCGTGTCACCGTGATGATAGCGGCTCGCACACGTGGCTGATATCATCATCATCAGCAGCAGCAGCATCAGCAGCAGCATCAGCAGCAGCAGAATCAGCATCAGCAGCATCAGCATCATCGTCGTTGTGTGGGATAATTATAGCAGCAGTCAAACGCTCTTATCGCAAAGTGACCCAGAGACCCACAGAGACCCACAGAGACCCATAGAGACCCACACTCATAGAGACCCACACTCATAGAGACCCACACTCATAGAGACCCATACTCACAGAGACCCATACTCATAGAGACCCACAGAGACCCACACTCATAGTGACCCATACTCACAGAGACCCATACTCACAGAGACCCATACTCATAGAGACCCACACTCACAGAGACCCATACTCATAGTGACCCATACTCACAGAGACCCACACTCATAGAGACCCACACTCATAGAGACCCATACTCATAGAGACCCATACTCATAGAGACCCATACTCATAGAGACCTACACTCACAGAGACCCACACTCATAGAGACCCATACTCATAGTGACCCATACTCACAGAGACCCACACTCATAGAGACCCACACTCATAGAGACCCATACTCACAGAGACCCATACTCATAGAGACCCACACTCACAGAGACCCACACTCACAGAGACCCATACTCATAGAGACCTACACTCACAGAGACCCACACTCATAGAGACCCATACTCATAGAGACCCACACTTACAGAGACCCATACTCATAGTGACCCATACTCATAGAGACCCACACTCATAGAGACCCACACTCATAGAGACCCACACTCATAGAGACCCACACTCATAGAGACCCATACTCATAGTGACCCATACTCACAGAGACCCACACTCATAGTGACCCATACTCACAGAGACCCACAGAGACCCACAGAGACCCATACTCATATTGACCCATACTCATAGAGACCCACACTCATATTGACCCATACTCACAGAGACCCACACTCACAGAGACCCACACTCATAGAGACCCATACTCATAGAGACCCACACTCATAGAGACCCATACTCACAGAGACCCACACTCATAGAGACCCACACTCACAGAGACCCACACTCACAGAGACCCACACTCACAGAGACCCACACTCATAGAGACCCACACTCATAGAGACCCATACTCATAGAGACCCATACTCATAGAGACCCATACTCACAGAGACCCATACTCATAGAGACCCACACTCACAGAGACCCACACTCATAGAGACCCATACTCATAGAGACCCACACTCATAGAGACCCACACTCATAGAGACCCATACTCATAGAGACCCACACTCACAGAGACCCACACTCACAGAGACCCACACTCATAGAGACCCATACTCATAGAGACCCATACTCATAGAGACCCATACTCACAGAGACCCATACTCATAGTGACCCATACTCACAGAGACCCATACTCATAGAGACCCATACTCATAGAGACCCACACTCACAGAGACGCACAGAGACCCACAGAGACCCATACTCATAGAGACCCACAGAGACCCACACTCGTAGAGACACACAGAGACCCACAGAGACCCATACTCATAGAGACCCACAGAGACCCACAGAGACCCATACTCATAGAGACCCATACTCATAGAGACCCATACTCACAGAGACGCACAGAGACACACAGAGACCCGTACTCATAGAGACCCATACTCATAGAGACTCATAGAAACCCACAGAGACCCATACTCATAGAGACCCACAGAGACCCACAGAGACCAATACTCATAGAGACCCATACTCATAGAGACTCATAGAGACCCATACTCATAGAGACTCATAGAGACCCACACTCGTAGAGACCCACAGAGACCCACACTCATAGAGACCCACACAAAATCACAGAGACCCATACTCATAGAGACCCACACTCATAGAGACCCACACTCACAGAGACCCACACAGACTCACAGAGACCCACAGAGACCAATACTCATAGAGACTCATAGAGACCCACAGAGGCCCATACTCATAGAGACCCACACAAACTCACAGAGACCCACACTCGTAGAGACCCACAGAGACCCATACTCATAGAGACCCACACAAACTTACAGAGACCCATACTCATAGAGACCCACACAGCCAACCAACTCTAAACGAGTGGCGATGTTGATTCTAAACGTGGAGGAGGACTCATAGACAAGAATCCACGCAGAGACCACCAGGGGGAGAGACTCCAACATCACAGACAACAGCAGCAGATCCCACGACCTCCTGTAGACCAGGCGAGGTAGTCAACATCTCACAAGGTCCCAGATCAAACCCACGACATCCTGTATACTAGGCGAGGTAGTCAACATCTCACAGGGTCCAGGATCGAACTCACGACCTCCTGTAGATCAGGCGAGGCAGTCAACATCTCACAGGGTCCGGGATTGAACCCACGACCTCCTGCATATCAGGCGAGGTAGTCAACATCTCACAGGGTCTGGGATTGAACCCACGACCTCCTGTATACCAGGCGAGGTAGTCAACATCTCACAGGGTCCGGGATTGAACCCACGACCTCCTGTATATCGGGCGAGGTAGTCAACATCTCACAAGGTCCCGGATCGAACCCACGACCTCCTGTATACCAGGCGAGGTAGTCAACATCTCACAGGATCTGGGATCGAACCCATTGACCTCCTGTAAGCCAGTCGAGGTAGTCAACATCTCACAGGGTCCGGGATCGAACCCACGACCTCCTGTAGACCAGGCGAGGTAGTCAACACCTCCGTAGCCCAATAATCACACCTGGGAGGGAGTCTTTAAACGGAAGGACGCTCGTGACAACGTTTCGGGCAACGCCCCTCATGAAGCGTGGCACCCGCCGCTCGCATCACTGCCGTCTCTCGTCGTGGTGGTTGTGGTTGTGGTGGTGGTTGTGGTGGTGGTGGTGGTTGTGGTGGTTGTGGTGGTTGTAGTGATAGTGGTAGTGGTGGTTGTAGTGATAGTAGTGGTAGTGGTGGTGGTTGTAGTGGTGGTGGTTGTAGTGATAGTGGTGGTAGTGGTGGTGCTGGTAGTGATAGTGGTTGTAATGGTGGTGGTGGTGGTAGTGGTGGTGGTGGTAGTGATAGTGGTGGTTGTAGTGATAGTGGTTGTAGTGATAGTGGTGGTAATGGTAGTGGTGGTGGTAGTGATAGTGGTGGTAATGGTGGTGGTAGTGGTGGTGGTAGTGATAGTGGTGGTGGTAGTGATAGTGGTGGTAATGGTGGTGGTAGTGGTGGTGGTAGTGATAGTGGTGCTTGTAGTGATAGTGGTGGTGGTAGTGGTGGTGGTAGTGATAGTGGTGGTGGTAGTGGTTGTAGTGATAGTGGTGGTAATGGTGGTGGTAGTGGTGGTAGTGGTGGTAGTGGTGGTAGTGGTGGTGGTAGTGGTGGTAGTGGTGGTAATGGTGGTGGTAGTGGTAGTGGTGGTTGCAGTGATAGTGGTGGTTGTTCTGGTGGTGGTAGTGGTGGTAGTGGTGGTTGTAGTGATAGTGGTGGTTGTGGTGGTAGTGGTGGTGGTAGTGGTGGTAGTGGTGGTAGTGGTGGTGGTAGTGGTAGTGGTGGTGGTAGTGGTAGTGGTGGTGGTAGTGGTAGTGATAGTGGTGGTAGTGGTGGTGGTAGTGGTGGTGGTAGTGGTGGTAGTGGTGGTAGTGGTGGTGGTAGTGATAGTGGTGGTGGTAGTGGTTGTAGTGATAGTGGTGGTAATGGTGGTGGTAGTGGTGGTAGTGGTGGTAGTGGTGGTGGTAGTGGTGGTAGTGGTGGTGGTAGTGGTGGTAATGGTGGTGGTAGTGGTGGTAATGGTGGTGGTAGTGGTGGTTGTAGTGATAGTGGTGGTAGTGGTGGTGCTGGTAGTGATAGTGGTGGTAATGGTGGTGGTGGTGGTGGTAGTGGTGGTGGTAGTGTTGGTGGTAGTGATAGTGGTGGTGGTGGTGCTGGTAGTGATAGTGGTTGTAATGGTGGTGGTGGTGGTGGTAGTGGTGGTGGTAGTGTTGGTGGTAGTGATAGTGGTGGTGGTGGTGCTGGTAGTGATAGTGGTTGTAATGGTGGTGGTGGTGGTAGTGGTGGTGGTGGTAGTGATAGTGGTGGTTGTAGTGATAGTGGTTGTAGTGATAGTGGTGGTAATGGTAGTGGTGGTGGTAGTGATAGTGGTGGTAATGGTGGTGGTAGTGGTGGTGGTAGTGATAGTGGTGGTGGTAGTGATAGTGGTGGTAATGGTGGTGGTAGTGGTGGTGGTAGTGATAGTGGTGCTTGTAGTGATAGTGGTGGTGGTAGTGGTGGTGGTAGTGATAGTGGTGGTGGTAGTGGTTGTAGTGATAGTGGTGGTAATGGTGGTGGTAGTGGTGGTAGTGGTGGTAGTGGTGGTGGTAGTGGTGGTAGTGGTGGTAATGGTGGTGGTAGTGGTAGTGGTGGTTGCAGTGATAGTGGTGGTTGTTCTGGTGGTGGTAGTGGTGGTAGTGGTGGTTGTAGTGATAGTGGTGGTTGTGGTGGTAGTGGTGGTGGTAGTGGTGGTAGTGGTGGTAGTGGTGGTGGTAGTGGTAGTGGTGGTGGTAGTGGTGGTGGTAGTGGTAGTGATAGTGGTGGTAGTGGTGGTGGTAGTGGTAGTGGTGGTGGTAGTGGTGGTAGTGGTGGTAGTGGTGGTGGTGGTAGTGGTAGTGATAGTGGTGGTTGTAGTGATAGTGGTGGTAATGGTGGTGGTGGTGGCGGTAGTGGTGGTGGTAGTGGTAGTGATAGTGGTGGTTGTAGTGATAGTGGTAGTTGTAGTGGTAGTGGTGGTGGTAGTGATAGTGGTGGTAGTGGTGGTAGTGGTGGTGGTAGTGATAGTGGTGGTTGTAGTGATAGTGGTGGTAGTGGTGGTAGTGGTGGTGGTAGTGATAGTGGTGGTAGTGGTGGTGGTAGTGGTGGTGGTAGTGGTGGTAGTGGTGGTAGTGGTGGTGGTAGTGATAGTGGTGGTGGTAGTGGTTGTAGTGATAGTGGTGGTAATGGTGGTGGTAGTGGTGGTAGTGGTGGTAGTGGTGGTGGTAGTGGTGGTAGTGGTGGTGGTAGTGGTGGTAATGGTGGTGGTAGTGGTGGTAATGGTGGTGGTAGTGGTGGTTGTAGTGATAGTGGTGGTAGTGGTGGTGCTGGTAGTGATAGTGGTGGTAATGGTGGTGGTGGTGGTGGTAGTGGTGGTGGTAGTGTTGGTGGTAGTGATAGTGGTGGTGGTGGTGCTGGTAGTGATAGTGGTTGTAATGGTGGTGGTGGTGGTGGTAGTGGTGGTGGTAGTGTTGGTGGTAGTGATAGTGGTGGTGGTGGTGCTGGTAGTGATAGTGGTTGTAATGGTGGTGGTGGTGGTAGTGGTGGTGGTGGTAGTGATAGTGGTGGTTGTAGTGATAGTGGTTGTAGTGATAGTGGTGGTAATGGTAGTGGTGGTGGTAGTGATAGTGGTGGTAATGGTGGTGGTAGTGGTGGTGGTAGTGATAGTGGTGGTGGTAGTGATAGTGGTGGTAATGGTGGTGGTAGTGGTGGTGGTAGTGATAGTGGTGCTTGTAGTGATAGTGGTGGTGGTAGTGGTGGTGGTAGTGATAGTGGTGGTGGTAGTGGTTGTAGTGATAGTGGTGGTAATGGTGGTGGTAGTGGTGGTAGTGGTGGTAGTGGTGGTGGTAGTGGTGGTAGTGGTGGTAATGGTGGTGGTAGTGGTAGTGGTGGTTGCAGTGATAGTGGTGGTTGTTCTGGTGGTGGTAGTGGTGGTAGTGGTGGTTGTAGTGATAGTGGTGGTTGTGGTGGTAGTGGTGGTGGTAGTGGTGGTAGTGGTGGTAGTGGTGGTGGTAGTGGTAGTGGTGGTGGTAGTGGTAGTGGTGGTGGTAGTGGTAGTGATAGTGGTGGTAGTGGTGGTGGTAGTGGTAGTGGTGGTGGTAGTGGTGGTAGTGGTGGTAGTGGTGGTGGTGGTAGTGGTAGTGATAGTGGTGGTTGTAGTGATAGTGGTGGTAATGGTGGTGGTGGTGGCGGTAGTGGTGGTGGTAGTGGTAGTGATAGTGGTGGTTGTAGTGATAGTGGTAGTTGTAGTGGTAGTGGTGGTGGTAGTGATAGTGGTGGTAGTGGTGGTAGTGGTGGTGGTAGTGATAGTGGTGGTTGTAGTGATAGTGGTGGTAGTGGTGGTAGTGGTGGTGGTAGTGATAGTGGTGGTAGTGGTGGTAGTGGTGGTGGTAGTGATAGTGGTGGTTGTAGTGATAGTGGTGGTTGTAGTGATAGTGGTGGTGGTGGCGGTAGTGATGGTGGTAGTGATAGTGGTGGTTGTAGTGGTGGTTGCAGTGGTAGTGGTGGTGGTGATGGTAGTGGTAGTGGTGGTGACAGTAGTGATTGTGGTTGTGACAGTGGTTGTGGTGGTAATGGTGGTTGTAGTGATAGTGGTGGTGGTGGTGATAGTGGTGGTGATAGTGGTGGTGGTAGTGGTGGTGGTAGTGGTGGTGGTAGTGATAGTGGTGGTGGTAGTGGTGGTGGTAGTGGTGGTGGTGGTTGTAGTGGTGGTTGTAGTGATAGTGGTGGTGGTAGTGGTAGTGGTGGTGACAGTAGTGATTGTGGTTGTGACAGTGGTTGTGGTTACGCTGCTTACCGGAGTGGAGGTGGACCGTGCGAATTCAGCAACGAAATTTGGCGAAATGGCGAAAAGAGCCAAAAATTGAGAGCGAGAGGGGGGGGGGGGATGGGGGGGGGAGGGGGATGGGGGGGAGAGGGGGGGGAGGAGGGATGGGGGGAGGGGTGAGGGGGGGAGAGAGGAGGGAGAGAGGGGGGAGGGGGATGGTGAGGGGGGAGGAGGGTGGGAGGAGGGTGGGGAGGAGAGAAGGGGGAGGGGTGAGGGGGGGGGAGAGAGGGGGGGAGAGAGGAGGGATGGGGGGAGGGGTGAGGGGGGAGAGGAGGGGGAGAGGAGGGAGGGGGAGGGGCGAGAGGGGGGAGGGTGGGGTCAGAACAAATTTGTGAACATCACCACCATCACCACTATCACCATTATCACCACCACCATCACCACTATCACCATTATCACCACCACCATCACCATTATCACCATCACCATTATCACCACCACCATTATCACCACCATAACCACCATTATCACCATTATCACCACCACCATTATCACCACCATAACCACCATTATCACCACCACCATCACCATTATCACCATTATCACCACCACCATTATCACCACCATCACCACCATCATCATCACCACCATCACCATTATCACCATTATCACCATTATCACCACCACCATTATCACCACCATCACCACCATCATCATCACCATTATCACCATTATCACCACCACCATTATCACCACCATAACCACCATTATCACCACCACCATTGTCACCATTATCACCACCACCATTATCACCACCATCACCACCATCATCATCACCATTATCATCACCATCACCAACGCTATCACCACCATCACCACCGCTATCACCACCATCACCACCATCACTACCATTATCACCATCACCACCACCATTATCACCACCACCATTATCACCACCACCATTATCACCACCATCACCATCACCACCACCATTATCACCACCATCACCACCATCACCACCATCATCATCACCACCACCACCACCTTACGAAGCGCTTCACAGATTATCGGATTGATCCTGCAGGAATCAATAGATTTTCGGGTTCTGAAAATAAATTGACTGGTTAATAAATGTGAGAGTCGGATCGTATTTTATCGGCAGGTCGTGAACATTCGTCATGGACTAGATGCTACACGCGGGATCTTTGTCTTTGTGCAATACCTATCTGTATGTGTATGTATCAGTGTGTGTGTAAGTGTATGTGTGTGTCTGTATGTATGTATCAGTGTGTGTGTCTGTATGTATCAGCGTGTATGTAAGTGTGTGTGTCTGTATGTATGTATCAGTGTGTATGTAAGTGTGTTTGTGTCTGTTTGCTACACGCGGGATCTTTGTCTTTGTGCAATATCTATCTGTATGTGTATGTATCAGTGTGTGTGTGTGTGTGTCTGTATCAGTGTGTATGTAAGTGTGTGTGTCTCTATGTATCAGTGTGTATGTAAGTGTGTTTGTGTCTGTATGTATCAGTGTGTATGTAAGCGTGTGTGTGTGTATGTATCAGTGTGTCTGTAAGTGTGTGTCTGTATGTATCGGTGTGTATGTAAGTGTGTGTGTCTCTATGTATCAGTGTGTGTGTGTGTGTATCAGCGTGTATGTAAGTGTGTTTGTGTCTGTATGTATCAGTGTGTATGTAAGTGTGTGTCTCTATGTATCAGTGTGTATGTAAGTGTGTGTGTGTGTCTGTATGTATCAGTGTGTATGTATCAGTGTGTGTGTCTGTATGTATCAGTGTGTATGTAAGTGTGTGTGTCTGTATGTATCAGTGTGTATGTAAGTGTGTGTGTATGTAAGTGTGTGTGTGTCTGTATGTATCAGTGTGTATGTGTGTGTCTGTAAGTATCAGCGTGTATGTAAGTGTGTGTGTGTGTCTGTATATATCAGTGTGTATGTAAGCGTGTGTGTGTGTGTATGTATCAGTGTGTGCGTGTGTGTCTGTAAGTATCAGTGTATATGTAAGTGTGTGTCTGTATGTATTATCAGTGTGTGTGTATGTATCAGTGTGTCTGTAAGTGTGTGTGTGTCTGTATGTATCAGTGTGTATGTAAGTGTGTGTGTCTGTATGTATCAGTGTGTATGTAGGTGTGTGTGTGTGTGTCTCTGTGTATGTAACAGTGTGTATGTAAGTGTGTGTGTGTGTCTGTATGTATAAGTGTGTATGTAAGTGTGTGTGTCTGTATGTATCAGTGTGTATGTAAGTGTGTGTGTCTGTATGTATTAGTGTGTATGTAAGTGTGTGTGTGTCTGTATGTATGTATCAGTGTGTATGTAAGTGTGTGTGTGTGTGTCTGTATGTATCAGTGTGTATGCAAGTGTGTGTGTCTGTATGTATCAGTGTGTATGTGTGTATGTATCAGTGTATATGTAAGTGTATGTGTGGCTGTAGGTATCGGTGTATATGTAAGTGTGTGTGTGTCTGTATGTATCAGTGTGTATGTAAGTGTGTGTGTGTGTATCAGTGTGTAAGTAAGTGTGTGTGTATGTAACAGTGTGTATGTAAGTGTGTGTGTATCTGTGTATGTATCAGTGTGTATGTAAGTGTGTGTGTCTGTATGTATCAGTGTGTATGTAAGTGCGTGTGTGTCTGTATATATCAGTGTACATGTGTGTATGTATGTATCAGTGTGTATGTAAGTGTGTCTGTATGTATCAGAGTGTATGTAAGTGTATGTAAGTGTGTGTCAGTATGTATCCGTGTGAATGTAAGTGTGTGTGTGTGTGTGTGTCTGTATGTATCAATGTGCATGTAAGTGTGTTTATTTGTCTGTCTGTATCAGTGTGTATGTAAGTGTCTGTGTCTGTATATATCAATGTTTATGTAAGTGTGTCTGTATGTATCAGTGTGTATGTAAGTGTGTGTCTGTATGTATCAGTGTGTATGTAAGTGTGTGTGTCTGTATGTATCAGTGTGTATGTAAGTGTGTGTCTGTATGTATCAGTGTGTATGTACGTGTGTGTATGTATCAGTGTGTATGAAAGTGTGTGTGTCTGTATGTATCAGTGTGTATGTAAGTGCGTGTGTATGTAAGTGTGTGTGTGTGTGTCTGTATGTATCAGTGTGTATGTAAGTGTGTGTCTGTAAGTATCAGCGTGTATGTAAGTGTGTGTGTCTGTATGTATGTATCAGTGTGTATGTGTGTGTGTGTGTCTGTATGTATCAGTGTGTATGTAAGTGTGTGTGTTTCTGTATGTATCAGTGTGTATGTAAGTGTGTGTGTCTGTATGTATCAGTGTGTATGTAAGTGTGTGTGTCTGTATGTATCAGTGTGTATGTAAGTGTGTGTGTATGTAAGTGTGTGTGTGTGTGTCTGTATGTATCAGTGTGTATGTGTGTGTCTGTAAGTATCAGCGTGTATGTAAGTGTGTGTGTGTGTCTGTATATATCAGTGTGTATGTAAGCGTGTGTGTGTGTGTGTATCAGTGTGTGCGTGTGTGTGTCTGTATGTATCAGTGTGTATGTAAGTGTGTGTCTGTATGTATTATCAGTGTGTGTGTATGTATCAGTGTGTCTGTAAGTGTGTGTGTGTCTGTATGTATCAGTGTGTATGTAAGTGTGTGTGTGTCTGTATGTATCAGTGTGTATGTAGGTGTGTGTGTGTGTGTGTCTCTGTGTATGTAACAGTGTGTATGTAAGTGTGTGTGTGTCTGTATGTATAAGTGTGTATGTAAGTGTGTGTGTCTGTATGTATCAGTGTGTATGTAAGTGTGTGTGTCTGTATGTATCAGTGTGTATGTAAGTGTGTGTGTGTGTGTGTCTGTATGTATGTATCAGTGTGTATGTAAGTGTGTGTGTGTCTGTATGTATCAGTGTGTATGCAAGTGTGTGTGTGTGTCTGTATGTATCAGTGTGTATGTGTGTATGTATCAGTGTATATGTAAGTGTATGTGTGGCTGTAGGTATCGGTGTATATGTAAGTGTGTGTGTCTGTATGTATCAGTGTGTATGTAAGTGTGTGTGTGTGTGTGTATCAGTGTGTAAGTAAGTGTGTGTGTATGTAACAGTGTGTATGTAAGTGTGTGTGTATCTGTGTATGTATCAGTGTGTATGTAAGTGTGTGTGTCTGTATGTATCAGTGTGTATGTAAGTGCGTGTGTGTCTGTATATATCAGTGTACATGTGTGTATGTATGTATCAGTGTGTATGTAAGTGTGTGTCTGTATGTATCAGAGTGTATGTAAGTGTATATAAGTGTGTGTCAGTATGTATCCGTGTGAATGTAAGTGTGTGTGTGTGTGTCTGTATGTATCAATGTGCATGTAAGTGTGTTTATTTGTCTGTCTGTATCAGTGTGTATGTAAGTGTCTGTGTCTGTATATATCAATGTTTATGTAAGTGTGTCTGTATGTATCAGTGTGTATGTAAGTGTGTGTCTGTATGTATCAGTGTGTATGTAAGTGTGTGTGTCTGTATGTATCAGTGTGTATGTAAGTGTGTGTCTGTATGTATCAGTGTGTATGTACGTGTGTGTATGTATCAGTGTGTATGAAAGTGTGTGTGTCTGTATGTATCAGTGTGTATGTAAGTGCGTGTGTATGTAAGTGTGTGTGTGTGTCTGTATGTATCAGTGTGTATGTAAGTGTGTGTCTGTAAGTATCAGCGTGTATGTAAGTGTGTGTGTGTGTCTGTATATATCAGTGT
This sequence comes from Petromyzon marinus, assembly GCF_048934315.1. NCBI lineage: Eukaryota > Metazoa > Chordata > Hyperoartia > Petromyzontiformes > Petromyzontidae > Petromyzon > Petromyzon marinus. The sequence goes on from NC_133738.1 coordinate 2,749,593, forward strand.
GTATGTAAGTGTGTGTGTGTGTCTGTATGTATCAGTGTGTATGTAAGTGTGTGTCTGTATGTATCAGTGTGTATGTAAGTGTGTGTGTCTGTATGTATCAGCGTGTATGTAAGTGTGTGTGTCTGTATGTATCAGTGTGTATGTAAGTGTGTGTCTGTTTGTATCAGTGTGTATGTAAGTGTGTGTGTGTCTGTATGTATCAGTGTGTATGTAAGTGTGTGTGTCTCTATGTATCAGTGTGTATGTAAGTGTGTTTGTGTCTGTATGTATCAGTGTGTATGTAAGTGTGTATCTGTATGTATCAATGTGCACGTAAGTGTGTTTATGTGTCTGTCTGTATCAGTGTGTATGTAAGTGTGTGTGTGTCTGTATGTATCAGTGTGTATGTAAGTGTGTGTGTGTCTGTATGTATTAGTGTATGTGTAAGTGTGTGTGTGTCTGTATGTATGTATCAGTGTGTCTGTAAGTGTGTGTGTCTGTATGTATCAGTGTATATGTAAGTGTGTATGTGTGTGTCTGTATGTATCAGTGTGTATGTAAGTGTGTTTGTGTCTGTATGTATCAGTGTGTATGTAAGTGTGTGTGTATGTATGTATGTAACAGTGTGTATGTAAGTGTGTGTGTGTCTGTATGTATCAGTGTGTATGTAAGCGTGTGTGTCTGTATGTATCAGTGTGTATGTAAGTATATGTGTGTCTGTATGTATCAGTGTGTGTGTAAGTGTGTATCTGTATGTATCAGTGTGTATGTAAGTGTGTTTCTGTGTGTGTGTCTGTATGTATCCGTGTGTATGTAAGTGTGTGTGTCTGTATGTATCAGTGTGTATGTAAGTGTGTGTGTGTATCATTGTGTATGTAAGTGTGTGTCTGTATGTATCAATGTGCATGCAAGTGTGTTTATGTGTCTGTATGTATCAGTGTGTATGTAATTGTGTGTGTCTGTATGTAGCAGTGTGTATGAAAGTGTGTGTGTCTGCATGTATCAGTGTTTATTTAAGTGTGTGTGTGTCTGTATGTATCAGTGTGTATATAAGTGTGTGTCTGTATGTATCAGTGTGTATGTATGTGTGTGTTTGTGTATGTATCAGTGTGTATGTAAGTGTGTGTGTGTGTCTGTATGTATCAGTGTGTATGTAAGAGTGTGTGTGTGTGTGAGCTGGACCGGTACCGCCTGGATCTATGCGGCATTCAGGAGGTCCGGTGGACCGGCTCTGGCTCCTGCCACCATGAGGGGTGGACAGTCCTCTACTCGGGGCAGCAGACTGCCAAACAACAGGGTGTGGGTCTTCTTTTGAACAAAAGAATGAAGGGGGCGTGGGAGCGTGGCGTTGAGGTGTGGGAAGCTGTAAGCCCCAGGCTACTTTTGGCTCGCCTTCCCATCAACCGGAGGCGAGGAATGGTGGTCGTGGTTACTTATGCCCCCACCGAAGATGAACATCCGTGGAGGGATGCAGGCAAAGCCGATGAGTCAGATGCCTTCTATGACCTCCTGTCACAGGTGCTGGCTAAAGTGGCCCCTCAGGATAGAGTCATCATGTTGGGTGACTTCAATGCCCGAGTTGGTCATGATACTGGCACCTGGTCTGGAGTGATTGGAGGGCATGGGCCAGATCAGCTCAATAACAACGGGAGGAGGCTGCTAGATTTTTGTGCAGCCCATGGGCTTGTAATTACCAACACGCTGTTCCAGCATCGGCGCATCCACACAACATCATGGATGCATGCCGGGTCCAAGCAAGAACATCTGCTGGACTACATAGTGACGGACCAGCGAATGCGAGCCCATGTCCTTGACACCAGGACCTACCGTGGAGCTGATCTGCCCTCTGACCATCGACTAGTCATCTGTAAGATGCGCCTGCCATTCTTCCACTCCGGTGGTGGGTGTACACCCAGGACCCCATTCCAACATAAAGTGGCTTGGTCTCAGTTATCTGATGAAAGTTGCAAGCGAGAATTTCATCATCGCTTGCGGCTGGGATTGGCATCGTCCCCGACTCCTCCTGATGTCGAGGGTAAATGGGCGAGGTTTAGGACTGCGACTCATGCAGCTGCAATGGCTGCTTTGGGTACGCGGTCGAGACCTCCCCAGAGACCCTGGCTGACAGAAGAGGTGTTCAGGATGGTTGAGAAAAAGAGACAGGCCCACTGTCATCGGCTACAGAATCCCACGTCAGAGAATGAGGAGGCTTACCGCAGCCTTCGCTTGGAGGTTCGGAGAGCCGTGAGGCGCTGCAAGGGTGGGTGGTGGTCGCGGGTTGCTGAGGAGATGGAATCTGCCTCAGTGGCCCGTGATCACAAATCTCTATTTAACTCCATCAAAAAAGTAACCTGCAGCGCCACACCTATTAACATCATTAGGGGAAAAAACGGTGATCCAATCTCCGACCCCCAGGAACAGGTTCGCAGATTTGCTGAGCATTTCTGTGAGGTCCTGGGGGAGGAAAAATCCCTCAGCCAGGAAAACATCGTGGCACAAAGTGAGGATGACCCTGCTGAGGCTGCGGTGCCTCAAATATTGGAAGAAGTCACCCCCTGTGAGTGGCTGGCTGAGGTGCCATCTGCTGAGGAAGTATTGAAGGCGATCCGGAGTCTGAGACCAGGAAAGGCAGCGGGCAGAGATGACCTCCCAAGCGAAATGCTGAGGGAGGGTGGTGTTTGTGCACAGACTGCCCTATATGACATCATAACAACAGTCTGGACCACTGGACGGGTTCCGCAGGATTGGAAGGATGCCCTGGTGGTCCCCCTTTTTAAGAAGGGGGACCGCACAGACTGTAACAACTACAGGGGCATCTCACTCCTCAGTGTGCCGGGAATGGTCCTGGCAAGGATTATTCAGCATCGCCTTGCCAGGCACGCTGAGGAGAAGCTTGCGGAGCCCCAATGTGGTTTCAGGAAGGGCGGTCCTGCACAGATGCCATATTTTCTGTCCGTCTGCTACAGCAGAGGTGTAGGGAATTCCAACAAGACCTACATCTCTGCTTTATTGACCTGGTCAAGGCCTATGATACCATCAGTAGGCCTGGGCTCTGGGTCGATCTTCGTGCTTTTGGAGTACCTGACCCTCTGCTCACGATCATTAAGGACCTTCATGATGGTGAGCGGGCCCGGGTAAAACTACGTGGCCGGGAGTCAGAGCCATTCCCTGTACACCTTGGGGTGCGACAGGGATGTCCTCTGGCTCCCACATTATTTAACATCTATTTTGACCACGTAGTTCGTGAAGCCTTCAATAGCTGTACCGGGGGAATCTCCATATGGTACAGATATAATGGGAGGCTAATCGATGCCCGGGTGTGGTCAAGGGATGGCTCCCTATTGCTCAACCACGTTATGTATTCTGATGATTTGGTAATAGCTGCTCAGTCAGAGGAGGAGTTGGAGACGCTGCTGCTGAGACTGGAGCGTGCCACTAAGAGGTGGGGCCTTACCATCAGCCCCACCAAAACTAAGCACCTGCCTGGGTATTTTGTACCATCGGACACTCCACCCCCACAACTCCCAATCGGTGTTGGGGCAGTTGTGGAGAGAGTGGAGAGTTTCCCATACCTGGGCAGTGTGCTTATGACCGGCTCCAGTTTAACAGCAGAGGTCTCACTCCGAATCAGTCGAGCGGCAATATCTTTTCATCGGTTGCGTAACGCTGTGTGGAAGCTACCTGGTCTGTCGCTCCGCACTAAGCTTCAGATCTTCTCGGCCACGGTCATTCCCTCCCTTCTCTACGCTTGCGAAACGTGGACCCCCCTAATGGAACATCTTCGCCGGTTAGAAACATTTAGGCTGGCCTGCCTACGATCCATCCTGGGTTTAACCAGACTGGATTGTGTGAGGAGCTCACAAATCCTTGAAAGATCTGGGCAGGGTCCCATCGGTGAGCTCCTCCGGCGGGCAAGGCTGCGATGGCTGGGTCATGTAGCCCGCATGCCCAGCCACCGCATGCCGAAACAGCTTTTGTTTGGCCGGATTGAGGGAGCCAAGCGGGCGCGGCACGGGCTAGAGAGGAGATGGAGTGATGTGGTACAGGAGGACGTGGAGCTGAGTGGACTTGCCGATGACTGGTACCAGCGGTGTCAAGATCGGCCTCTGTGGAGGAGGCTCGTGAAGGATGCTACTGGGCAGTTGGAGGCAGTCGCCCTCCAACAACAACGGAGGGCGGAGGAGCGACGCTCAAAACAACGAGCGGAGCGCCGGGTGGCTAAAGCACAGCAGGTTGGCACAGTAGGGGGCACAGGTGGTGCATCAGCCAGTCATCTCAGTCAGTCGACCCGTGGCACCTGGGTCTGCCCCGTGACCTCCTGCCAGCGGGCGTTCGACACTTCACGTGGCCTCAGGGTGCACATAGCCTGGCACAAGCGTCGTGGTGACGTCACCGCCACTTAGTGGCGAATGGCGGTTGTTGTTGTTGTATGTATCAGTGTGTATGTAAGTGTGTGTGTCTGTATATATCAGTGTTTATGTAAGTGTGTGTGTCTGTATGTATCAGTGTGTATGTAAATGTGTGTGTGTCTGTATGTATCAGTGTGTAAGTGTGTGTGTGTGTGTCTCTATGTATCATTGTTTATGTAAGTGTGTGTGTATGTATCAGTGTGTATGTAAGTGTGTGTCTGTATGTATCAGTTTGTATGTAAGTGTGTGTCTGTATGTATCAGTGTGTATGTAAGTGTGTGTGTGTCTGTATGTATTATTGTGTATGTAAGTGTGTGTGTGTTTGTGTCTGTATGTATCAGTGTGTATGTAAGTGTGTGTCTGTATGTATGTATCAGTGTGTCTGTAAGTGTGTATGTGTCTGTATGTATCAGTGCGTATGTAAGTGTGCGCGTATCTGTATGTATCAGTGTGTATGTAAGTGTGTGTGTGTCTGTATGTATCAGTGTGTATGTAAATGTGTGTGTCCGTATGTATCAGTGTGTATGTAAGTGTGTGTCTGTATGTATCAATGTGCATGTAAGTGTGTTTATGTGTCTGTCTGTATCAGTGTGTATGTAAGTGTGTGTGCCTGCATGTAGCAGTGTGTATGTAAGTGTGTGTGTGTGTGCATGTATCAGTGTTTATGTAAGTGTGTGTGTCTGTATGTATCAGTGTGTATGTAAGTGTGCGTGTCTGTATGTATCAGTGTGTATGTAAGTGTGTGTGTGTCTGTATGTATCAGTGTGTAAGTGTGTGTGTATCTATGTATCAATGTGTATGTAAGTGTGTGTGTATGTATGTATCAGTGTATATGTAAGTGTGTGTGTGTCTGTATGTATCAATGGGTATGTAAGTGTGTGTGTCTGTATGTATGTATTAGTGTGTGTCTGTCTGTTTGTATCAGTGTGTATGTAAGTCTGTGTGTCTGTATGTATCAGTGTGTTGTATAAGTGTGTGTTTGTGTCTGTATGTATCAGTGTGTATGTAAGTGTGTGTCTCTATGTATCAGTGTGTATGTAATTGTGTGTGTGTGTGTCTGTATGTATCAGTTTGTATGTAAGTGTGTTTGTGTCTGTATGTATCAGTGTGTATGTAAGTGTGTGTCTGTATGTATCAGTGTGTGTGTTTGTGGCTGTATGTATCAGTGTGTATGTGAGTGTGTGTGTCTGTATGTATGTATCAGTGTGTATGTAAGTGTATGTGCCTATACGTATCAGTGTGTATGTAAGTGTTTGTCTGGCAAAACAACCCCCTACCTCCTCGCGGTGCCGGACGGGCAACTCTGTCGTGGACAGTGCTGTGGGGGGAGATCCAATTTTTGATTGTCTCCTCCCCTCATGGCGTCTGTGTCCATCACAGGGGCTAAACGGGGGCTCTGGACGGGTGCGAGGGGCTGGTAACCCCTCCACCTTCAATTAATTACCACTAAACCACGAGTTAAACTGAAATATGTAACTAATAAGCTTGTGCCGGAGGCCCCGGGGGGCCAGGCGTCTATGACGTCTCCTGGCCAAACCCCAATTGGCGGAGACAGGAGATTGAATACCTACCCTCGGGGCTACTCCAGAAACAGCGAAAAGCCACTACGGGTGGCCACGTGGAATGTTCGAACGCTCACTGCGGAGGAGAGGCTGCCACTCCTCTGTCGGGAGCTGGACCGGTACCGCCTGGGTCTCTGCGGCATTCAGGAGGTCCGGTGGACTGGCTCTGGCTCCTGCCGCCATGAGGGGTGGACAGTCCTCTACTCGGGGCAGCAGACTGCCAAACAACAGGGTGTGGCTCTTCTTTTGAACAAAATAATGAAGGGGGCATGGAAGCATGGCGGTGAGGTGTGGGAAGCTGTAAGCCCCAGGCTACTTTGGGCTCGCCTTCCCATCAACCGGAGGCGAGGAATGGTGGTCGTGGTTACTTATGCCCCCACCGAAGATGAACATCCGTGGAGGGATGCAGGTGTAGAGGTGTTAACTACGCGCTGTTGCGTAACCTGCATTGCCACCAGTGCAGTGCAGCATTACCCCTGGGTACAACGGTTGGGGTCAGTCGAGGTGAAACGGATCGTGGCCAGGGTTTGGTGCGAACCAATCAGACGGTTCCACGTGGGAATGTATGATTGGTTCTACCTGACCACGAAGGGGTATAAGACGGGTGACCCAACGGACCTCGGGGAGTTCTCTCCCTGCACGAAGACAGAAGACTGGGCTGGAGCCTAGCTAGGACCCTGGACCAGCCTCCCAGCCCTTCTAAGGGCTAAGGCTCGGCATACCCAGTGGTCAGGACCCACCAGGCCAGCGGTGGGTCAGATAGCCTCCCCTAGGTCCTAGCCGGAGGACCAGGATAGCGGTAGACGTGTGAATCCCGCCTTGTCCGGTGGCTGTGTACCTCCTTGGGTATCAAGGAGGATAGCGGTAGGCATGTGAGTCCCGCCAGGTCCGGAGGCTGTACCTCCCTAGGGTATCGGGTGAGGGGACCGAATATCCCTCTGTGTGTGTTAAGCGTTGTATAAGGAAATAATACAATAAACAGTGTGCCTCCTAAAGAAGTCTGCTCGTCCTTACAACACTACACATAGACACTGCTGCTGCTACTCGCTACTCACAGCACTTGCCCCTACAGCCCTGCTAGAGACTACCTGGGGGAGCTTTGTCTGTGTGTGGTGTGTGTAGTACATAGACACTGCTGCTGCTACTCGCTACTAACAGCACTTGCCCCTACAGCCCTGCTAGAGGCTACCTGGGGGTAGCTTTGTCTGTGTGTGGTGTGTGTAGTACATAGACACTGCTGCTGCTACTCGCTACTTACAGCACTTGCCCCTACAGCCCTGCTAGAGGCTACCTGGGGGTAGCTTTGTCTGTGTGTGTGGTGTGTGTAGTACATAGACACTGCTACTGCTACTCGCTACTCACGGCACTTGCCCCTACAGCCCTGCTAGAGGCTACCTGGGGGTAGCTTTGTCTGTGTGTGTGGTGTGTGTAGTACATAGACACTGCTGCTGCTACTCGCTACTTACAGCACTTGCCCCTACAGCCCTGCTAGAGGCTACCTGGGGGTAGCTTTGTCTGTGTGTGTGGTGTGTGTAGTACATAGACACTGCTGCTGCTACTCGCTACTCACGGCACTTGCCCCTACAGCCCTGCTAGAGGCTACCTGGGGCAGCTTTGTCTGCGTGTGGTCTGTGTCTTCTTCTTACCTATGAACGCCATCCTTCGTCTGTCTGTCTGTGTGCGTTCGGGCGCTTGCGAGGGATTCAAATCTAGAAGGGATTTGGCTCTCAAACGCCGGGGTTTTCGTGGGGGGGGGAAAAAAAACCGCGCCACTTTCCACGCCGTCAGCCGCGCCGTTGGCGAGCCCTCATTCCTTCTTTCACGTCCGCGACCTTCAAATCAGTTCAATTAGCGATTCCGCGCGTTTTCTCCGTTATTCACGTGCTCGCTCACGCATCCCGGCCGAGGGGCACGAATCAGGAACATGCACACGCAACGCTGAGGTTCATTCTTCACAGTCTTACGTCCTCTTATGCTTACCACCCCCCCCCCACTCGCACGCGTGCAGTCACTGCTACCGTGTCCCGTGGATGTTGGCATGCGAGCGCTTAGATAGGTCTCCTTTGGTTCTTTCGGTGAAGTCACCGCCGCCCACGGAGAGAATGAGAATGAAACGATAAATTGACGAAATGAAACAGCGCGATTAAAATTTCCCACGACGTTTCGGCCACAGCACGAGCGGCCTTCACGAGGCCTCGTCCCTTCACCTGATGAAGGCCGCTCGCGTTGTGGCCGAAACGTCGCGAGAATTTCATCGCGTCGTTTTAGCACGTCAATTTATCGTTTTTTTTCTCATTCTCTACGTGGGCGGCGGTGGCGGTGGTGACTTTACCGAGAGAACCAAAGACGGCGGTAACCCTTGCAGGCGCGAAAGCTTTAAAATCGCTTAGACAGAATTATTGCGGAGCTGGGTGGGGGGGGGGGGGGGGGGGCTTAGCGGCCCGGCACAACCGGCCTGGCGAGGCTCCGCCTCCGCCGGCTGGGCAATCCGGGCGAGGCCGCTGGTCTTGCACGGGACTAGGCCTCACCACAGCAACGTGGTGAGGCCTAGTCACGTCGATTGTTTGCCATTGCTGAACGAATAAGTTGGCGGATACATCATGAAGACCTCCTTTGCCGGTAGCAAAATATAATAATAATAATAATAACGACAGGGGTTTTCCCCCTTTTTTTTCTGGCGACAAAACTGAAACCTTCTTACACGTGGATTCACGTTTACTGCGTTAACCATCAATACCTGCGGTTAAAATGCAAAACAAAAACACACACACACACACACTACGATCATACATGATGCATTGTCCTTGAAACTGGTTGGTCCACAAGGACAATGCCGCGTATATTATCGTTGTGTGTGTGTGTGTGTGTCTTTTGTTTCCGTTTTGACTGCACGGTATCGATTTTGGTTGATGCAGCGAACGGGAATCCTCGTTGGAAAAAAAAGGTTTCAGTTTTGTTGCCAGAAAGAAGGGGAAAAACCCTGTTGTTTTGATGTAAAGCTTTCGTGACTGCAGTAATTCATATTCTTGGTTCTTTCGGTAAAGTCACGTGGAAGGGAAACAATAAAATAATGAAAATGTAAAACAATAAAATTATTATTTTTGGTTCTTTCGGTAAAGTCACCACCACGTAGAAGGGAAACAATAAAATGATAAAAATATAAAACAATAAAATTATTATTTTTGGTTCTTTCGGTAAAGTCACCACCACGAAGAACAGTGGACAGACTATGCCAAAGTGAATCAAAACCGCCGTGCGTGTGAACAGTGAACAGACTATGCCAAAGTGAATCAAAACCGCCTTGCGTGTGAACAGTGGACAGACTGTGCCAAAGTGAATCAAAACCGCCTTGCGTTGTGAACAGTGGACAGACTATGCCAAAGTGAATCAAAACCGCCTTGCGTGTGAACATTGGCAGACTATTCCAAAGTGAATCAAAACCGCCTTGCGTGTGAACAGTGGACAGACTTTGCCAAAGTGAATCAAAACCGCCTTGCGTGTGAACAGTGGACAGACTTTGCCAAAGTGAATCAAAACCGCCTTGCGTGTGAACAGTGGACAGACTATGCCAAAGTGAATCAAAACCGCCATGCGTGTGAACAGTGGGGTAGAGTATCCCAAAGTGAATCAAAACCGCCTTGCGTGTGAACAGCGGGCAGACTTTGCCAAAGTGAATCAAAACCGCCTTGCGTGTGAACAGTGGACAGACTATGCCAAAGTGAATCAAAACCGCCTTGCGTGTGACCAGCGGGCAGACTATCCCAAAGTGATTCAAAACCGCCTTGTTTGTGAACAGTGGGGTAGAGTATCCCAAAGTGAATCAAAACCGCCTTGCGTGTGAACAGCGAACAGACTATGCCAAAGTGAATCAAAACCGCCTTGAGTGTGAACAGCCGACAGACTATGCCAAAGTGAATCAAAACTGCCTTGCGTGTGAACATTGGCAGAGTCTGCCAAAGTGAATCAAAACCGCCTTGCGTGTGAACAGCGGGCAGAGTCTTCCAAAGTGAATCAAAACCACCTTGAGTGTGAACAGTGGTCAGACTATGCCAAAGTGAATCAAAACCGCCTTGCCTGTGAACACTGGACAGACTATACCAAAGTGTATCAAAACCGCCTTGTGTGTGAACATTGGCAGAGTCTGCCAAAGTGAATCAAAACCGCCTTGCGTGTGAACATTGGCAGAGTATCCCAAAGTGAATCAAAACCGCCTTGCGTGTGAACAGTGGACAGACTATGCCAAAGTGAATCAAAACCACCTTGCGTGTGAACAGTGGACAGACTATGCCAAAGTGAATCAAAACCGCCTTGCGTGTGAACATTGGCAGAGTATCCCAAAGTGAATCAAAACCGCCTTGTGTGTGAACAGCGGACAGACTTTGCCAAAGTGAATCAAAACCGCCTTGCGTGTGAACAGTGGACAGACTATGCCAAAGTGAATCAAAACCGCCTTGCGTGTGAACATTGGCAGAGTATCCCAAAGTGAATCAAAACCGCCTTGCGTGTGAACAGCGGACAGACTATGCCAAAGTGAATCAAAACCGCCTTGCGTGTGAACAGTGGACAGACTATGCCAAAGTGAATCACAACCGCCTTGCGTGTGAACAGCACGCCCATCTCTGGGACGCCATCAATGCCGAAGGAGATGCAAACGCTCACAACGTGGGTAGATCACCGTACGTCGTTTCGCCTTCACCCTTCACAGCTCCACAGAAGACTCGGGACGCCGTCCCGTACATCGGCCGGCGTGCCACGCCCCATCTCTTCATCGCCTCCACTGGCAAATCGCAAATGAAAGGAGATCCGGCTTCACCCTTTTTACTTTTTTTTGCCCAAAGCAGAAGCCACCAGGCACACGCGACATCTTAGCGAGGTTACCCATTGGTTTGTTCGGTAAAGTCACGTATGTAGAAGTACAATAAAATTATATTAAAGCATTAAACAATCACGAGGTTTCGGTCGCAACGCAAGCGATCTTCATCGGGTGTCAAGAACAAATCACGAGAGGTAAATACAACACACAAAAGATGAGAGGCGAGAATTCAACAAACCTGAAAAAAACATTTACGTGAAGCACATCCAGTCAGGCCAACAACACAGTTAGACACTTCCTGGCGGACCACGAATTTCAGGTAGAGTGTTAAATTTCGCGTTCAACCTTTGGATTGCACATACCAGCATAGATAGAATGAAAAATACGAGGTACACGGTCAGTAGAAATACATATATACAAGTCCACCAAGAGGTAAGGAGGGAGGAAAGACGGACAGAGAGGCAGAGAGAGAGAGAGGGGGCAGCTCAAAAAATGACCACCTCTTGTGAATACAAAACGGCAGCTCAAAAAATGACCACCTCTTGTAAATACAAAACGGCAGCTCAAAAAAGGGCCACCTCTTGTAAATACAAAACGGCAGCTCAAAAAATGACCACCTCTTGTAAATACAAAACGGCAGCTCAAAAAAGGACCACCTCTTGTAAATACGTAAATGGCAGCTCAAAAAAGGACCACCTCTTGTAAATACGTAAACGGCAGCTCAAAAAATTACCACCTCTTGTAAATACGTAAACGGCAGCTCAAAAAATGACCACCTCTTGTGAATACAAAACGGCAGCTCAAAAAAGGACCACCATCTCTCGTGAATACAAAACGGCAGCTCAAAAAAGGACCACCACCTCTTGTAAATACAAAACGGCAGCTCAAAAAATGACCACCTCTTGTAAATACAAAACGGCAGCTCAAAAAAGGACCACCTCTTGTAAATACGTAAACGGCAGCTCAAAAAATGACCACCTCTTGTAAATACAAAATGGCAGCTCAAAAAATGACCACCTCTTGTGAATACAAAACGGCAGCTCAAAAAAGGACCACCTCTTGTGAATACAAAACGGCAGCTCCAAAAATGTCCACCTCTTGTAAATACATAAACGGCAGCTCAAAAAAGGGCCACCTCTTGTAAATACAAAACGGCAGCTCAAAAAATGACCACCTCTTGTAAATACGTAAACGGCAGCTCAAAAAAGGGCACATCTTACACGTAATTACAACGGTAACTTCCCCGTAGAAGTGTGATAATAAAGTATTAAAGCTTTCGTGACTGCATAAAATTACTCATTGGTTTTTTCGGTAAAGTCACGGATGTAGAAACGTTCGTGACACCGTGATGCTTATTCACGACCAAACGAAGGCGGCGTCTTTGGGTGGACAAGCAGCGACTTTTACATTATGAGACCTCCTTTGCCACTAACAAGATATATAGTAATAGGTTTTACCCCTTTTAACTGGCACAAAAACTGACACCTTTATTCAAGGCATCATGTTTGCAATAACCACAACACAAGCAGTCAAAATGCAACACAAAAAGAGACAACTCTGATAATGATATTGGCACTGTCCTTGAATTTGATTGGTCCACACCCAAGACGGCTTTTCTTAGAGCCCTTTAGTCTCCACTGGTGTTGGACCAGAAGACGCCAAAAGGCGTCACACAACTCAAAAACAGCGAACCATCAGAGTATTGAGGGCTCAGGTTGAGCATTTACATTGAGACCTCCTTTGCCAGTAACAAGATATAGGAATAGGTTTTACCCTTTTAACTGGCACAAAAACTGACACCTTTATTCAAGGCGTCGTGTCTGCAATAGCCACAACACAAGCAGTCAAAATGCAAACAAAAGAGACAACTCTGATAATAATAATATATCAAATTCAAGGACAGTGCGACTTGCGATGGAGGTCGTCTTAACTGCATCTCCGTCGCAAGTCGGAGACTACCCCCGGTACCCTGAATAGCCTCTTGTTAGAAGTGTGGAGGTGCTAACTACTCACCGTTCAGTAACCTGCATTGCCACCAGGTATCAAAGGAGGCAGTGCAGTGTTACGTGTGTAGTGTATAGTGTAGTGTATAGTGTAGTGTATAGTAGTGTAGTGTATAGTAGTGTATAGCGCAGTGTATATTAGTGTAGTGTATAATAGTGTAGAGTAGTGTAGTGTATCATGTAGTATATAGTAGTGTAAAGTGTAGTGTATAGTAGTGTATATTGTAATATAGTAGTGTATAGTGTAGTGTATAGTAGTGTATAGTGTAGTGTATAGTGTAGTGTATAGTGTAGTGTCGTAAGTCGGGGACTACCCCGGTACCCTGTATAGCCTCTTGTTAGAAGTGTGGAGGTGCTAACTACTCACTGTTCAGTAACCTGCATTGCCACCAGGTATCAAAGGAGGCAGTGCAGTGTTACGTGTGTAGTGTATAGTGTAGTGTATAGTGTAGTGTATAGTAGTGTAGTGTGTAGTAGTGTATAGTGCAGTGTATAGTAGTGTAGTGTATAATAGTGTATAGTAGTGTAATGTATAGTAGTGTAGTGTGTAGTAGTGTATAGTGTAGTGTATAGTAGTGTAGTGTATAGTAGTGTAGTGTATAGTAGTGTAGTGTATAGTGTAGTGTATAGTAGTGTATAGTGTAGTGTATAGTGGTGTATAGTGTAGTGTATAGTGTAGTGCATAGTGTAGTGTATAGTAGTGTATAGTGTAGTGTAGTGTATAGTTGTGTAGTGTATAGTGTAGTGTATAGTGTAGTGTATAGTGTAGTGTATAGTGTAGTGTATAGTAGTGTAGTGTATAGTGTAGTATATAGTGTAGTGTCTAGTAGTGTAGTGTATAGTAGTGTAGTGTATAGTAGTGTATAGTGTAGTGTATAGTAGTGTAGTGTATAGTGTATAGTAGTGTAGTGTATAGTGTAGTGTATAGTGTATAGTGTAGTGTATAGTGTAGTGTATAGTAGTGTAGTGTATAGTGTAGTGTATAGTAGTGTAGTGTATAGTGTAGTGTATAGTGTAGTGTATAGTGTAGTGTATAGTGTAGTGTATAGTGTAGTATGTAGTGTAGTGTATAGTGTAGTGTAGTGTATAGTGTAGTGTATAGTGCAGTGTATAGTGTAGTGTATAGTGTAGTATATAGTGTAGTGCATAGTAGTGTAGTGTATAGTGTAGTGTAGAGTATAGTAGTGTATAGTAGTGTAGTGTATCATGTAGTGTATAGTAGTGTAGTGTATCGTGTAGTGTATAGTAGTGTAAAGTGTAGTGTATAGTAGTGTAGTGTATAGTGTAGTGTATAGTGTAGTGTGTAGTGTATAGCATAGTGTATAGTGTAGTGTATAGGGTAGTGTATAGTGTAGTGTATAGTAGTGTATAGTGTAGTGTATAATGTAGTATATAGTGTAGTGTATAGTAGTGTATAGTGTAGTGTATAGTGTAGTGTATAGTGTAGTGTATAGTGCAGTGTATAGTGTAGTGTATGGTGTAGTGTATAGTGCAGTGTATAGTGTAGTGTATAGTGTAGTGTATAGTGTAGTGTATAGTGCAGTGTATAGTGTAGTGTATAGTGTAGTGTATAGTGTAGTGTATAGTGTAGTTTATAGTGCAGTGTATAGTGGTGTATAGTGTAGTGTATAGTGCAGTGTATAGTGTAGTGTATAGTAGTGTAGTGTATAGTGTAGTGTATAGTGTAGTGTATAGTGCAGTGTATAGTGTAGTGTATAGTGCAGTGTATAGTGCAGTGTATAGTGTAGTGTATAGTGTAGTTTATAGTGCAGTGTATAGTGGTGTATAGTGTAGTGTATAGTGCAGTGTATAGTGTAGTGTATAGTAGTGTAGTGTATAGTGTAGTGTATAGTGTAGTGTATAGTGCAGTGTATAGTGTAGTGTATAGTGTAGTGTATAGTGTAGTGTATAGTGTAGTGTATAGTGCAGTGTATAGTGTAGTGTATAGTGTAGTGTATAGTGTAGTGTATAGTGTAGTGTATAGTAGTGTAGTGTATAGTGTAGTGTATAGTGTAGTGTATAGTGCAGTGTATAGTGTCGTGTATAGTGTAGTGTATAGTGTAGTGTATAGTAGTGTAGTGTATAGTGTAGTGTATATTGTAGTGTATAGTAGTGTAGTGTATAGTGTAGTGTATAGTGTAGTGTATAGTGCAGTGTATAGTGTAGTGTATAGTGTAGTGTATAGTGTAGTGTATAGTGCAGTGTATAGTGTAGTGTATAGTGTAGTGTATAGTGTAGTGTATAGTGTAGTGTATAGTAGTGTAGTGTATAGTGTAGTGTATAGTGTAGTGTATAGTGCAGTGTATAGTGTAGTGTATAGTGTAGTGTATAGTGTAGTGTATAGTAGTGTAGTGTATAGTGTAGTGTATATTGTAGTGTATAGTAGTGTAGTGTATAGTGTAGTGTATAGTAGTGTAGTGTATAATGTAGTGTATAATGTATAGTAGTGTAGTGTATAGTGTAGTGTATAGTGTAGTGTTTTGTAGTGTATAGTAGTGTAGTGTATAGTGTAGTGTATATTGTAGTGTATAGTAGTGTAGTGTATAGTGTAGTGCATAGTGTAATGTATAGTAGTGTAGTGTATAGTGTAGTGTATAGTGTAGTGTATAGTAGTGTATAGTGTAGTGTATAGTGGTGTATAGTGTAGTGTATAGTGTAGTGTATAGTGTAGTGTATAGTGTAGTGTATAGTAGTGTAGTGTATAGTGTAGTATATAGTGTAGTGTCTAGTAGTGTAGTGTATAGTAGTGTAGTGTATAGTAGTGTATAGTGTAGTGTATAGGGTAGTGTATAGTGTAGTGTATAGTAGTGTATAGTGTAGTGTATAATGTAGTATATAGTGTAGTGTATAGTAGTGTATAGTGTAGTGTATAGTGTAGTGTATAGTGTAGTGTATAGTGCAGTGTATAGTGTAGTGTATGGTGTAGTGTATAGTGCAGTGTATAGTGTAGTGTATAGTGTAGTGTATAGTGTAGTGTATAGTGCAGTGTATAGTGTAGTGTATAGTGTAGTGTATAGTGTAGTGTATAGTGTAGTTTATAGTGCAGTGTATAGTGGTGTATAGTGTAGTGTATAGTGCAGTGTATAGTGTAGTGTATAGTAGTGTAGTGTATAGTGTAGTGTATAGTGTAGTGTATAGTGCAGTGTATAGTGTAGTGTATAGTGCAGTGTATAGTGCAGTGTATAGTGTAGTGTATAGTGTAGTTTATAGTGCAGTGTATAGTGGTGTATAGTGTAGTGTATAGTGCAGTGTATAGTGTAGTGTATAGTAGTGTAGTGTATAGTGTAGTGTATAGTGTAGTGTATAGTGCAGTGTATAGTGTAGTGTATAGTGTAGTGTATAGTGTAGTGTATAGTGTAGTGTATAGTGCAGTGTATAGTGTAGTGTATAGTGTAGTGTATAGTGTAGTGTATAGTAGTGTAGTGTATAGTGTAGTGTATAGTGTAGTGTATAGTGCAGTGTATAGTGTAGTGTATAGTGTAGTGTATAGTGTAGTGTATAGTAGTGTAGTGTATAGTGTAGTGTATATTGTAGTGTATAGTAGTGTAGTGTATAGTGTAGTGTATAGTGTAGTGTATAGTGCAGTGTATAGTGTAGTGTATAGTGTAGTGTATAGTGTAGTGTATAGTGCAGTGTATAGTGTAGTGTATAGTGTAGTGTATAGTGTAGTGTATAGTGTAGTGTATAGTAGTGTAGTGTATAGTGTAGTGTATAGTGTAGTGTATAGTGCAGTGTATAGTGTAGTGTATAGTGTAGTGTATAGTAGTGTAGTGTATAGTGTAGTGTATATTGTAGTGTATAGTAGTGTAGTGTATAGTGTAGTGTATAGTAGTGTAGTGTATAATGTAGTGTATAATGTATAGTAGTGTAGTGTATAGTGTAGTGTATAGTGTAGTGTTTTGTAGTGTATAGTAGTGTAGTGTATAGTGTAGTGTATATTGTAGTGTATAGTAGTGTAGTGTATAGTGTAGTGCATAGTGTAATGTATAGTAGTGTAGTGTATAGTGTAGTGTATAGTGCAGTGTATAGTGTAGTGTATAGTGTAGTTTATAGTGCAGTGTATAGTGGTGTATAGTGTAGTGTATAGTGCAGTGTATAGTGTAGTGTATAGTAGTGTAGTGTATAGTGTAGTGTATAGTGTAGTGTATAGTGCAGTGTATAGTGTAGTGTATAGTGTAGTGTATAGTGTAGTGTATAGTGTAGTGTATAGTGCAGTGTATAGTGTAGTGTATAGTGTAGTGTATAGTGTAGTGTATAGTGTAGTGTATAGTAGTGTAGTGTACAGTGTAGTGTATAGTGTAGTGTATAGTGCAGTGTATAGTGTAATGTATAGTGTAGTGTATAGTGTAGTGTATAGTAGTGTAGTGTATAGTGTAGTGTATAGTGCAGTGTATAGTGTAGTGTATAGTGTAGTGTATAGTGTAGTGTATAGTGTAGTGTATAGTAGTGTAGTGTATAGTGTAGTGTATAGTGTAGTGTATAGTGCAGTGTATAGTGTAATGTATAGTGTAGTGTATAGTGTAGTGTATAGTAGTGTAGTGTATAGTGTAGTGTATATTGTAGTGTATAGTAGTGTAGTGTATAGTGTAGTGTATAGTAGTGTAGTGTATAATGTAGTGTATAATGTATAGTAGTGTAGTGTATAGTGTAGTGTATAGTGTAGTGTTTTGTAGTGTATTGTAGTGTAGTGTATAGTGTAGTGTATATTGTAGTGTATAGTAGTGTAGTGTATAGTGTAGTGCATAGTGTAATGTATAGTAGTGTAGTGTATAGTGTAGTGTATAGTGCAGTGTATCGTAGTGTAGTTTATAGTGTAGTGTATAGTGTAGTGTATAGTGTAGTGTATAGTAGTGTAGTGTATAGTGTAGTGTATAGTGTAGTGTATAGTGTAGTGTATAGTGTAGTGTATAGTGCAGTGTATAGTGTAGTGTATAGTGTAGTGTATAGTAGTGTAGTGTATAGTGTAGTGTATATTGTAGTGTAGAGTAGTGTAGTGTATAGTGTAGTGTATAGTAGTGTAGTGTATAATGTAGTGTATAGTGTATAGTAGTGTAGTGTATAGTGTAGTGTATAGTGTAGTGTATAGTGTAGTGTATTGTAGTGTATAGTAGTGTAGTGTATAGTGTAGTGTATATTGTAGCGTATAGTAGTGTAGTGTATAGTGTAGTGTATAGTGTAGTGTATAGTAGTGTAGTGTATAGTGTAGTGTATAGTAGTGTAGTGTATCGTAGTGTAGTTTATAGTGTAGTGTATAGTGTAGTGTATAGTGTAGTGTATAGTAGTGTAGTGTATAGTGTAGCATATACTGTAGTGTCTAGCATTGTAGTGTATAGTCTAGTGTATAGTAGTGTATAGTGTAGTGTATAGTAGTGTATAGTGTAGTGTATAGTGTAGTGTATAGTAGTGTAGTGTATAGTGTAGTGTATAGTGTAGTATATAGTGTAGTGTATAGTGTAATGTATAGTGTAGTGTATAGTAGTGTAGTGTATAGTGTAGTGTATAGTGTAGTGTATAGTGTAATGTATAGTGTAGTGTATAGTAGTGTATAGTGTAGTGTATAGTGTAGTGTATAGTATAGTGTCTAGTGTAGTGTATAGTAGTGTAGTGTATAGTATATTGTATAGTGTAGTGTATAGTATATCGTAGTGTATAGTGTAGTGTATAGTGTAGTGTATAGTGTAGTGTATAGTGTAGTGTATAGTGTAGTGTATAGTGTAGTGTATAGTGTAGTGTATAGTGTAGTGTATAGTGTAGTGTATAGTAGTGTATAGTGTAGTGTATAGTGTAGTGTATAGTGTAGTGTATAGTAGTGTATAGTGTATAGCAGTGTATAGTGTAGGGGCAGTGCAGCGTTACCTCTCTGTGTGAACAACGGTTGTGGTCAGACGAGGTGAAATGGATCGTAGCCACAGTTTGTTAAGAACCAATCAGACAGTTCCACGTGGGAGTGTGTGATTGGTTGTACCTGGCCACAAACGGGTATAAGAAGGGTGAATTCTCTCCCTACACCAAGACCGAAGCCCAGGCTGAAGACTAGCTAGGACCCTGGACCCTGGACTCAGCCTCCCAGCCCTTCTGAGGGCTAAGGCTCGGCTTATCCAGTGGTCAAGACCCGCTGGGCCGGTGGTGTGGGTCAGACAGCCTCCCCTAGGTCCCAGCCGGAGGACTCTGGGATAGCGGAAGACGTGTGAGTAAGTCCCGCCAAGATAGGAGGCTGTGCATCCTTAGGTATCAAGAGACCTGTGTGTAGGTCACGCTAAGTACCTCCTTAGGTATCAAGGTGACCTGTGTGTAGGTCACTCTAAGTACCTCCTTAGGTATCATGTGACCTGTGTGTAGGTCACGCTAAGTGCCTCCTTAGGTATCAAGAGAGCTGTGTGTAGGTCACGCTAAGTACCTCCTTAGGTATCAAGTGACCTGTGTGTACGTCACGCTAAGTACCTCCTGAGGTATCAAGAGACTTGTGTGTAGGTCACGCTAAGTACCTCCTTAGGTATCAAGGAGACCTGTGTGTAGGTCACGCTAAGTACCTCCTTAGGTATCAAGAGACCTGTGTGTAGGTCACGCTAAGTACCTCCTTAGGTATCAAGAGACCTGTGTGTAGGTCACGCTAAGTACCTTCTTAGGTATCAAAAGACCTGTGTGTAGGTCACGCTAAGTACCTCCTTAGGTATCAAGAGACCTTTGTGTAGGTCACGCTAAGTACCTCCTTAGGTATCAAGAGATCTGTGTGTAGGTCACGCTAAGTGCCTCCTTAGGTATCAAGAGAGCTGTGTGTAGGTCACGCTAAGTGCCTCCTTAGGTATCAAGAGATCTGTGTGTAGGTCACGCTAAGTACCTCCTTAGGTATCAAGGAGACCTGTGTGTAGGTCACGCTAAGTACCTCCTTAGGTATCAAGAGAGCTGTGTGTAGGTCACGCTAAGTGCCTCCTTAGGTATCAAGGAGACCTGTGTGTAGGTCACGCTAAGTACCTCCTTAGGTATCAAGAGACTTGTGTGTAGGTCACACTAAGTACCTCCTTAGGTATCAAGAGACTTGTGTGTAGGTCACACTAAGTACCTCTTTAGGGTATCAAGAGACCTGTGTGTGTAGGTCACGCTAAGTACCTCCTTAGGTATCAAGGAGACCTGTGTGTAGGTCACGCTAAGTACCTCCTTAGGTATCAAGAGACCTGTGTGTAGGTCACGCTAAGTACCTCCTTAGGTATCAAGGTGACCTGTGTGTAGGTCACGCTAAGTACCTCCTTAGGTATCAAGAGAGCTGTGTGTAGGTCACGCTAAGTACCTCCTTAGGTATCAAGAGATCTGTGTGTAGGTCACGCTAAGTACCTCCTTAGGTATCAAGAGACCTGTGTGTAGGTCACGCTAAGTACCTCCTTAGGGTATCAAGAGAGCTGTGTGTAGGTCACGCTAAGTACCTCCTTAGGTATCAAGAGAGCTGTGTGTAGGTCCCGCTAAGTACCTCTTTAGGTACCAAGAGACCTGTGTGTAGGTCACGCTAAGTACCTCCTCAGGTATCATGTGACCTTACCGAAAAAAAAACACAGAGTGCTACGTGAGCATGAAAAGCCTGATGGCGGACGCTTCCGTTGCGACCCCCCGCCTTATAAACGTCGTGATTTAATTCACTTCATTTCATGCCCACGTGATGGCTTCGCCGAGAGGCCCAGAGCGCCCGCTCGCCCCTGCAGTCACGACGGCCTCGAATCAAGCTTGATCCCCGGCGTCGTCGCGGAAATGCTGAGCGTGGCGGATTTTCAAAACAACTGCTCCGACAGAGCTGCCACTACCGCCCGCGTTCCTCCGCTACCCTCTCCTGTGCAAGGCCTTCCGGGGCCCACTTCAACGAGGGGCCCTGCCGGTTCTGCGGAGGCCGTCAAACGCGTCCGCCGATACATCGACAAAGGGGGGCTCTGACGTGTCGGCTTCTCGCCACGGAACGTACGCACGCACACACACACACACCGGCAGGCAATAACGAGGCCGTTTGAAGCAAGTGAAAAGCCACGTGGCGACCCGAGCCTTTGGCCCGTGCCCACAAACGGAACCGGCGGTCCGATCGATCGAAAGCTTCTTTGGGAGCTTCTCGGGGGGACGCCGGCAAAGAAGCCGGGGACCGACGGCTGACCAGGAGGGCGTCGCCGTGTTGATCACGCGTTGCTGTCGGGATCGCGTAGTGGGTGGCACTGAACAACAACAACAACAACAACGACAACGACAATAATGATTTTCGATTTAAAGCTTTCGTGCCTGCAGTAATTCATATTCTTAGCTCTTTCGGTAAAAGTCACGTTGAAGGGAAACAATAAAATAATAAAATATATAATAAATATTGTATTATTGTTATATATATTTTATTATTTCATTGTTTCCCTTCAACGTGACTTTACCGAAAGAGCTAAGAATGACAATAATAATTGTTGACCTGACTTTTTGGCGGGGGGTCTCCCGCCAAAATGATTCATTTTTGCTGAATTCGTGGCTTGCCCCATCGAGGCACGGAGCCAGGATTTTCAGGCCCGGGGGTGACATTGGCTTTATATTTTGGTGATTTCGAAAACGTTTTTTTTTAGTTTGTCCACTTTCGTTGTTGTTGTAGTACGGAGTTAGACTGACGCCTTAATCTAAGTTGTCTTGTTGTGGTTGTTGTTGTAGTACGGAGTTAGACTGATGGCCTTAATCTAAAGTTGTCTTGTGGTTGTTGTTATAGTACGGAGTTAGACTGACGGCCTTAATCTAAGATGTCTTGTGGTTGTTGTTGTAGTACGGAGTTAGACTGACGGCCTTAATCTAAAGTTGTCATTGTGGTTGTTGTTGTTGTGGTATGGAGTTAGACTGACGGCCTTAATCTAAGTTGTGTTGTGGTTGTTGTTGTGGTTGTTGTTTGACTTTGAATCCCACTGGGATGGTGGTGTACACGGTCGCTTTTTTCAGGAATATTTCGCTGTTTTTTTTTCCATGGATTTTTCGTTTTTGCAACAGTCAACACACAAAGTCGACTTTAAGATGTCTTTATTGTTCGTCTTTTTGTTGTTTTAATTGTTTGCTTGTCTGTTGTTGTTGTTGTTGTCAAGAGCCGAACGGCTCACAGGGGCTATACCCAAAATAAATAAAACTTAAAACTGAAATCTGTGATGCCATTGGAACCTCCTTTGCCAGTAGCAAGGAGTTTGCATTGACCACAATACCTGCGATCGGAATGCATAACAAAAACAACATAACTCTGTTATGAGACCTCCTTTGCCAGTAACAAGATATAGGAATAGGTTTTACCCTTTTAACTGGCACAAAAACTGACACCTTTATTCAAGGCATCATGTTTGCAATAACCACAACACAAGCAGTCAAAATGCAAACAAAAAAGACAACTCTGATAATAATATTGGCACTGTCCTTGAATTTGATTGGTCCACACCCGAGACGGCTTTTCTTCGAGTTAAAAGGGGTAAACCCTATTCCTATATCTTGTTACTGGCAAAGGAGGTCTCATAATGTAAATGCTCACCCCGAGCCCTCAATACTCTGATGGTTCGCTGTTTTTGAGTTGTGTGACGCCTTTTGGCGTCTTCTGGTCCAACACCAGTGGAGACTAAAGGGCTCTAAGAAAAGCCGTCTCGGGTGTGGACCAATCAAATTCAAGGACAGTGCCAATATCATTATCAGAGTTGTCTCTTTTTTTGTTTGCATTTTGACTGCTTGTGTTGTGGTTATTGCAAACATGATGCTTTGAATAAAGGTGTCAGTTTTTGTGCCAGTTAAAAGGGTAAAACCTATTCCTCCAACATAACTCTGATTATTTTGATTTAAAGCTTTCGTGACTGCAGTGATTCATATTCTTGGTTCTTTCGGTAAAGTCACCACCGCGTAGAAAGGAAGCAATAAAATAATAAAAATATAAAACAATAACATTATTATTCTTGGTTCTTTCGGTAAAGTCACCACCGCGTAGAAGCGAAACAATAAAATAATAAAAACTATAAAACAATGAAATTCTCACGACGTTTCGACTGCAACACGAGAAGAAATCATCAGCAGGTGTGAAATCCACATAGAAGCGAAACAATGAAATAATACAAATAGAAAACAATAAAATTAATATTCTTGGTTCTTTCGGTACAGTCACCACCATGTAGAAGGGAAACAATAAAATAATAAAAATATAAAACAATAAAATTATTAATCTTGGTTCTTTGGGTAAAGTCACCACTACGTAAAAGGGAAACAATAAAAATATAAAAATATAAAGCAATAGAATTATTGTAAAACAATAAAATTATTATTCTTGGTTCTTTCGGTAAAGTCACCACCACGTAGAAGGGAAACAATAAAATAATAAAAATATAAAACAATAAAATTATTATTCTTGGTTCTTTCGGTAAAGTCACCACCACGTAGAAGGGAAACGATAAAATAATAAAAACTATAAAACAATAAAATTCTCACGACGTTTCGACTGCAACACGAAGAAGCAATCATCATCAGGTGTGAAAACCACAGCAATAATTGTATTGTTTCATATATTTTTTTTTTAATTGTTTTATTGTTTCCCTTCTACGTGACTTTACCGAAAGAACCAAGAATATAAGTTACTCATCGGTTTTTTTCGGTAAAGTCACGTATGTAGAAACACCGTAAAATTATATTAAAATAAAATAAATCAATCACGACGTGGTTTTAACCCTTTTATCTTC
Organism: Petromyzon marinus; assembly: GCF_048934315.1. Taxonomy (NCBI): domain Eukaryota; kingdom Metazoa; phylum Chordata; class Hyperoartia; order Petromyzontiformes; family Petromyzontidae; genus Petromyzon; species Petromyzon marinus. The sequence continues at coordinate 2,773,050 of NC_133738.1, forward strand.
CGATACCTTATCGTACATGATCAGTGTCACGTTTTTTTTGTTTGCTTGGATTCCGACCGCAGGTATTGTGGTCAATGCAAACACGACTCCTTGTAGCGGAAAAAAAGGGTCGTCAGTTTTGTTGCCAGATTAAAAGGGTTAAACAACAATTATCATTTTGATTTAAAGCTTTCGTGACTGCAGTAATTCATATTCTTAGTTTTTTCGGTAAAGTCACGTTGAAGAGAAACAACAAATTAATAAAATATATATAAAACAATACAAAACATTCTCACGACGTTTCGACCATAACTCAAACGGTCGTCTTCAGTTATTGAGTTATGGTCGAAACGTCGTGAGAATTTTTTTATTGTTTTATATATATATTTTATTAATGTGTTGTTTCTCTTCAACGTGACTTTACCGAAAAAAACTAAGAATAATAATAACAATTATCATGTGCTACTACGCCTTACAGCTTCTTACATTTACTTTGGAAAATTAACCTACGAAAATCTTGGGAGACATTGAGACTACAAATGTGGTAATTTTTGTTATTCCTTGATGCGCCTGGCGGTACTGGGAAGATCTTTGTTTTCAAACTGCTCCTCGCTAAGGCTCGTCAGAGAGGGAAAATTGGTCCTGCTGTGGCATCATCGGGGATTGCCGTGTAAGTCGATATGTGTGTGTGTAAGTCTATGGGTGTGTGTGTGTAAGTCGATGTGGGTGTGTGAGTCTATGTGTGTGTGTAAGTCGAAGGGTGTGTGTAAGTCGAAGGATGTGTGTGTGTGAGTCTATGTGTGTGTGTGTTGTGTAAGTCGAAGGGTGTGTGTGTAAGTCGAAGGGTGTGTGTGTGTGAGTCTATGTGTGTGTGTGTAAGTATAAGGGTGTGTGTGTAAGTTGAAGGGTGTGTGTAAGTCGAAGGGTGTGTGTAAGTCGAAGGGTGTATGTGTAAGTCTATGTGTGTGTAAGTCGATGTTTGTGTGTGTAAGTCGATGTGTGTGTGTAAGTCGAAGGGTGTGTGTGTGTGAGTCTATGTGTGTGTGTGTGTGAGTCTATGTGTGTGTGTGTGTGTGAGTCTATGTGTGTGTGTGTAAGTCGATGTGTGTGTGTGTGTAAGTCGAAGGGTGTGTGTGAGTCTATGTGTGTGTGTGAGTCTATGTGTGTGAGTCTATGTGTGTGTGTGTAATTCGAAGGGTGTGTGTGTAAGTCGAAGGGTGTGTGTAAGTCGAAGGGGGTGTGTGTAAGTCGATGTGTGTGTGTGTAAGTCGATGTGTGTGTGTAAGTCGAAGGGTGTGTGTGTGAGTCTATGTGTATGTGTGTGTGTGTGAGTCGATGTGTGTGTGTAAGTCGAAGGGTGTGTGTGTAAGTCGAAGGGTGTGTGTAAGTCGAAGGGTGTGTGTAAGTCGAAGGATCTGTGTGAGTCTATGTGTGTGTGTGTGAGTCTATGTGTGTGTGTGAGTCGATCTGTGTGTGTGTAAGTCGATGTGTGTGTGAGTCTATGTGTGTGTGTGTGTGTAAGTCGATATGTGTGTGTGTAAGTCGAAGGGTGTGTGTGTGTGTAAGTCGAAGGGTGTGTGTAAGTCGCTGTGTGTGTGTAAGTATATGTGTGTGTGTGTGTAAGTCGATGTGTGTGTAAGTCGATGTGTGTGTGTGAGTCTATGTGTGTGTGTGTAAGTCGATGTGTGTGTGTGTAAGTCGAAGGGTGTGTGTGTGAGTCTATGTGTGTGTGTAAGTCGATGTGTGTGTGTGAGTCTATGTGTGTGTGAGTCTATGTGTGTGTGTGAGTCTATGTGTGTGTGTGTGAGTCTATGTGTGTGTGTGTGAGTCTAAGTGTGTGTGTGTGTGAGTCTATGTGTGTGTGTGTGAGTCTAAGTGTGTGTGTGAGTCGATGTGGGTGTGTAAGTCGAAGTGTGTATGTAGGTCGATGTGTGTGTGTAAGTCGATGTGTGTGTGAGTCGATGTGTGTGTGTAAGTCGAAGTGTGTGTGTGAGTCGAAGGGTGTGTGTGAGTCTATGTGTGTGTTTGAGTCAATGTGTGTGTGTGTAAGTCGAAGTGTGTGTGTGAGTCTATGTGTGTGTGTGTAAGTCGAAGTGTGTGTAAGTCGAAGTGTGTGTAAGTCGATGTGTGTGTGTGTAAGTCTATGTGTGTGTGTGTAAGTCGATGTGTGTGTGTATAAGTCGATGTGTGTGTGTGTGAGTCTATGTGTGTGTGTGTAAGTCGATGTGTGTGTGTGTGTGTGTGAGTCTATGTGTGTGTGTGTAAGTCTATGTGTGTGTGTGTGTATGAGTCTATGTGTGTGTGTGAGTCTATGTGTGTGTGTCTGTAAGTCGATGTGTGTGTGTGTGAGTCTATGTGTGTGTGTGAGTCGATGTGTGTGTGTAAGTCGATGTGTGTGTGTGTAAGTCCAATTGTGTGTGTCAGTCGCTGTGTGTGTAAGTCGCTGTGTGTGTGTGTAAGTCGAAGTGTGTGTGTCAGTCGCTGTGTGTGTGTAAGTCGCTGTGTGTGTGTGTAAGTATAAGTGTGTGTGTCAGTCGCTGTGTGTGTGTAAGTCGCTGTGTGTGTGTAAGTATAAGTGTGTGTGTGTCAGTCGCTGTGTGTGTGTTAGTCGATGTGTGTGTGTGTGGAAATCCATGTGTGTGTGTAAGTCCATGTGTGTGTATGTCAGTCGCTGTGTGTGTAAGTCGGTGTGTGTGTATGTCAGTCGCTGTGTGTGTGTAAGTCGCTGTGTGTGTTTGAGTCAATGTGTGTGTCAGTCGCTGTGTGTGTGTAAGTCGATGTATGTGTGTTTGAGTCAATGTGTGTGTGTCAGTCGCTGTGTGCATGTCAGTCGCTGTGTGTGTAAGTCGTTGTGTGTGTGTGTGAGTCGATGTATGTGTGTTTGAGTCAATGTGTGTGTGTCAGTCGCTGTGTGTATGTCAGTCGCTGTGTGTGTAAGTCGTTGTGTGTGTGTGAGTCGATGTATGTGTGTTTGAGTCAATGTGTGTGTGTCAGTCGCTGTGTGTGTGTCAGTCGCTGTGTGTGTAAGTCGTTGTGTGTGTGTGAGTCGCTGTATGTGTGAGTCGATGTGTGTGTGTTTGAGTCAATGTGTGTGTGTAAGTCGATGTGTGTGTAAGTCGCTGTGTGTGTGTTAGCCGATGTGTGTGCATGGCTCCATGTGAGTGTGTAAGTCACTGTGTGTGTGTCTATGTGTGTAAATCCATGTGTGTGTGTGTGTCAGTCGCTGTGTGTGTGTAAGTTAATGTGTGTGTGAGTCGATATGTGTAACTCCATGTGTGTGCATCTAAAGTCCATGTCTGTGTGTGTGAGTCTATGTATGTGTGTGTGTCGCTGTATGTGTGTACGTCGATTTGTGTGTGTAACTCCATGTGTGTGCATCTAAAGTCCATGTCTGTGTGTGTGTGAGCCCATATGTGTGTGTGTGTGTAGGCCAATGTGTGTGTGAGTCTATGTATGTGTGTGAGTCGCTGTATGTGTGTACGTCGATTTGTGTGTGTAACTCCAAGTGTGTGCATTTAAAGTCCATGTCTGTGTGTGTGAGCCCATATGTGTATGTGTGTGTGTACAGGCCAATGAGTGTGTGAGTCTATGTATGTGTGTGTAGGGCAATGTGTGTGTGAGTCTATGTATGTGTGTGAGTCGCTGAATGTGTGTACGTCGATTTGTGTGTGTAACTCCAAGTGTGTGCATCTAAACTCCATGTCTGTGTGTGTGAGCCCATATGTGTGTGTGTGTACAGGCCAATGTGTGTGTGAGTCTATGTATGTGTGTGTGTGTAAGGCAATGTGTGTGAGTCTATGTATGTGTGTGTGTAGGGCAATGTGTGTGTGAGTCTATGTATGTGTGTGTGTGTAGGGCAATGTGTGTGTGAGTCTATGTATGTGTGTGTGTCTATGGGAGTCGATGTGTTAGCGCTACGCTGCGCTATGAACCTGGCGACCCGGGTTCGATTCCTGCTCACGGCCAACACCAGTGACGATTATCTGAACCGGTCCCGGGCCTCCCCTAGGTCGACTCAGCCTCAAATGAGTACCTGGTGCGGTGTGTAAACATTGCAACTAGGGAGACAAAGGCGGTCGGGCGTGGTGCTGGCCACACACCCGCTCGTGTACCGTTCCGGCCTTCATAGGTGCTCGCTAACAGCACTTGCCCCTACAGTCTGTTAAGGCTATATGGGGGATCTTTATCTTTGTGTGTGTGTAAGTCCATGTGTGTGGGTCCATGTGTGTGGGTCCATATGTGTGGGTCGATGTGTGTGTATAAGTCTATTTGTGTGTGTAACTCCATGTGTGTGCAACTAAAGTGGATGTCTGTGTGTGTGAGTCCATATTATGTGTGTGTAAGTCAATGTGTGTGCTACTCGCTACTAACAGCACTTGCCCCTACAGCCCTGCTAGAGGCTACCTGGGGTAGCTTTGTCTGTGTGTGGTGTGTGTAGTACATAGACACTGCTGCTGCTACTCGCTACTAAGAGCACTTGCCCCTACAGCCCTGCTAGAGGCTACCTGGGGGAGCTTTGTCTGTGTGTGGTGTGTGTACTACATAGACACTGCTGCTGCTACTCGCTACTACTAACAGTACTTGCCCCAACAGCCCTGCTAGAGGCTACCTGGGGGAGCTTTGTCTGTGTGTGTGGTGTGTGTAGTACATAGACACTGCTGCTGCTACTCGCTACTAACAGCACTTGCCCCTACAGCCCTGCTAGAGGCTACCTGGGGGAGCTTTGTCTGTGTGTGGTGTGTGTAGTACATAGACACCGCTGCTGCTACTTGCTAGCTGACAGCACTTGCCCCAACAGCCCTGCAAGAGGCTACCTGGGGTAACTTTGTACCGTGTCTTTTTTAATCGGTGCATTCTCCTTTGGCAGCCGTTCCACCCGCTGGCGCGAGGCGACCCCCGCCCACCCACCCCCACCGCTCAACGCCGTGGGGGGCGGGGCCAGGAGGAGGTGGAGCTGATGCGGTGCATGTCAATTCGGCCATGCACCCCGGCTTGCCTTGATTAAAGCTGGGGTTGAGTGTTAAGGAAGCGATGGCTAATTGGTTAATGAGTTAAAATGGGCCACGCTAATGGGTTGATGAGTTAATAACGAAGCGGCCTGGATCGTTGGGGGGGTCGAAATTGGTTCCAAAATTACCCCGTGGCACGAACGAGCCCGCGACGAACAAAAACGTGGAAAATAAAATTAAAGTTTTCTAATTAATACCATCTTTTATTTAACCATTGGTGACCCACCACCACCACCACTACCCCCATTGAGATTCACCATCTCTAGTGACTCACATCCTTTATTTAACCATTGGTGACCCACCACCATTGAGATTCACCATCTCTAGTGACTCACATCCTTTATTTAACCATTGGTGACCCAGCACCACCACTACCCCCATTGAGATTCACCATCTCTAGTGACTCACATCCTTTATTTAACTATTGGTGACCCACCACCACCACACCCATTGAGATTCACCATCTCTAGTGACTCACATCCTTTATTTAACCATTGGTAACCCACCACCACCACCACCACACCCATTGAGATTCACCATCTCTAGTGACTCACATCCTTTATTTAACCATTAGAGACCCACCACCACCCCCATTGAGATTCACCATATCTAGTGACTCACATCCTTTATTTAACCATTGGTGACCCACCACCACTTCCCCCATTGAGAATGACCATCTCTAGTGACTCACATCCTTTATTTAACCATTGGTGACCCACCACCATTGAGATTCACCATCTCTAGAGACTCACATCCTTTATTTAACCATTGGTGACCCACCACCACCACCACCCCCATTGAGATTCACCATCTCTAGAGACTCACATCCTTTATTTAACCATTCGTGACCCACCACCACCACCATTGAGATTCACCATCTCTAGAGACTCACATCCTTTATTTAACCATTGGTGACCCACCACCACCACCATTGAGATTCACCATCTCTAGTGACTCACATCCTTTATTTAACCATTGGTGACCCACCACCACCACCCCCATTGAGATTCACCATCTCTAGTGACTCACATCCTTTATTTAACCATTGGTGACCCACCACCACCATTGAGATTCACCATCTCTAGAGACTCACATCCTTTATTTAACCATTGGTGACCCACCACCACCATTGAGATTCACCATCTCTAGTGACTCACATCCTTTATTTAACCATTGGTGACCCACCACCACCACCCCCTTTGAGATTCACCATCTCTAGTGACTCACATCCTTTATTTAACCATTGGTGACCCACCACCAACACCACCATTGAGATTCACCATCTCTAGAGACTCACATCATTTATTTAACCATTGGTGACCCACCACCACCACTACCCCCATTGAGATTCACCATCCCTAGTGACTCACATCCTTTATTTAACCATTAGAGATCCACCACCACCATTGAGATTCACCATCTCTAGTGACTCACATCCTTTAATTAACCATTGGTGACCCACCACCACCATTGAGAGTCACCATCTCGAGAGACTCACATCCTTTATTTAACCATTGGTGACCCACCACCACCCCCATTGAGATTCACCATCTCTAGTGACTCACATCTTTTATTCAACCATTGGTGACCCTCCACCACCACCACCATTGAGATTCACCATCTCTAGTGACTCACATCCTTTATTTAACCATTGGTGACCCACCACCACCCGCATTGAGATTCACCATCTCTAGTGACTCACATCCTTTATTTAACCATTGGTGACCCACCACCCCCATTGAGATTCACCATCCCTACTGAATCACATCCTTTATTTAACCATTGGTGACCCACCACCACCCCCATTGAGATTCACCATCTCTAGAGACTCACATCCTTTATTTAACCATTGGTGACCCACCACCACCACCCATTGAGATTCACCATCCCTAGTGACTCACATCCTGTATTTAACCATTGGTGACCCACCACCACCCCCATTGAGATTCACCATCTCTAGTGACTCACATCCTTTATTTAACCATTGGTAACCCACCACCACCCCCATTGAGATTCACCATCTCTAGAGACTCACATCCTTTATTTAACCATTGGTGACCCACCACCACCACCCCCATTGAGATTCACCATCTCTAGAGACTCACATCCTTTATTTAACGAATGGTGACCCACCACCACCACTACCCCATTGAGATTCACCATCTCTAGAGACTCACATCCTTTATTTAACCATTGGTGACCCACCACCACCACCCCCATTGAGATTCACCATCTCTAGAGACTCACATCCTTTATTTAACCATTGGTGACCCACCACCACCCCCATTGAGATTCACCATCTCTAGAGACTCACATCCTTTATTTAACCATTGGTGACCCACCACCACCCCCATTGAGATTTAGCATGTCTAGTGACTCACATCCTTTATTTAACCATTGGTGACCCACCACCACCATTGAGATTCACCATCTCTAGTGACCCACATCCTTTATTTAACCATTGGTGACCCACCACCACCCCCATTGAGATTCACCATCTCTAGTGACTCACATCCTTTATTTAACCATTGGTGACCCATCACCACCCCCATTGAGATTCACCATCTCTAGAGACTCACATCCTTTATTTAACCATTGGTGACCCACCACCACCACTACCGCCATTGAGATTCACCATCTCTAGTGACTCACATCCTTTATTTAACCATTGGTGACCCACCACCACCACCCTCATTGAGATTCACCATCTCTAGTGACTCACATCCTTTATTTAACCATTGGTGACCCACCACCACCATTGAGATTCACCATCTCTAGTGACTCACATCCTTTATTTAACCATTGGTGACCCACCACCACCACCCCCATTGAGATTCACCATCTCTAGTGACTCACCTCCTTTATTTAACCATTGGTGACCCACCACCACCCCCATTGAGATTCACCATCTCTAGTGACTCACATCCTTTATTTAACCATTGGTGACCCACCACCACCATTGAGATTCACCATCTCTAGTGACTCACATCCTTTATTTGACCATTGGTGACCCACCACCACCCCATTGAGATTCACCATCTCTAGAGACTCACATCCTTTATTTAACCATTGGTGACCCACCACCACCATTGAGATTCACCATCACTAGTGACTAACATCCTTTATTTAACCATTGGTGACCCACCACCACCCCCATTGAGATTCACCATCTCTAGTGACTCAAATCCTTTATTTAACCATTGGTGACCCACCACCACCACTACCCCCATTGAGATTCACCATCTCTAGTGACTTACATCCTTTATTTAACCATTAGAGACCCATCACAACCATTGAGATTCACCATCTCTAGTGACTCACATCCTTTATTTAACCACTGGTGACCCACCACCCACATGGGGATTCACCATCTCTAGTGACTCACATCCTTTATTTAACCATTGGTGACCCACCACCACCATTGAGATTCATCATCTCTAGTGACTCACATCCTTTATTTAACCATTGGTGACCCACCACCACCATTGAGATTCATCATCTCTAGTGACTCACATCCTTTATTTAACCATTGGTGACCCACCACCACCATTGAGATTCACCATCTCTAGTGACTCACATCCTTTATTTAACCATTGGTGACCCACCACCACCACCATTGAGATTCACCATCACTAGTGACTAACATCCTTTATTTAACCATTGGTGACCCACCACCACCACCCCATTGAGATTCACCATCCCTAGTGACTCACATCCTTTATTTAACCATTGGTGACCCACCAACATTGACATTCACCATCTCTAGTGACTGACATCCTTTATTTAACCATTGGTGACCCACCACCCACATTGAGATTCACCATCTTTAGTGACTCACATCCTTTATTTAACCATTGGTGACCCACCACCACCATTGAGATTCACCATCTCTAGTGACTCACATCCTTTATTTAACCATTGGTGACCCACCACCACCACCATTGAGATTCACCATCTCTAGTGACTCAAATCCTTTATTTAACCATTGGTGACCCACCACCCCCATTGAGATTCACCATCTCTAGTGACTCACATCCTTTATTTAACCATTGGTGACACACCACCACCATTGAGATTCACCATCTCTAGTGACTCACATCCTTTATTTAACCATTGGTGACCCACCACCACCACCCCATTGACATTCACCATCTGTAGTGACTCACATCCTTTATTTAACCATTGGTGACCCACCACCTCCATTGAGATTCACCATCTCTAGTGACTCACATCCTTTATTTAACTATTGGTGACCCACCACCACACCCATTGAGATTCACCATCTCTAGTGACTCACATCCTTTATTCAACCATTGGTGACCCACCACCAACACCCCCATTGAGATTCCTCATCTCTAGACTCACATCCTTTATTTAACCATTGGTGACCCAACACCACCACACCCATTGAGATTCAGGATCTCTAGAGAGTCACATCCTTTATTTAATCATTGGTGACCCACCACCACCCCCATTGAGTTTCACCATCTCCAGTAACTCATCCCTTATTTAACCATTGGTGACCCACCACTACCCCCATTGAGATTCACCATCACTAGTGACTCACATCCTTTATTTAACCATTGGTGACTCACCACCACCATTCAGATTCACCATCTCTAGTGACTCACATCCTTTATTTAACCATTGGTGACCCACCACCACCACCATTGAGATTCACCATCTCTAGAGACTCACATCCTTTATTTAACCATTGGTGACCCACCACCACCACTCCATTGAGATTCACCATCTCTAGTGACTCACATCCTTTATTTAACCATTGGTGACCCACCACCACCATTGAGATTCACCATCTCTAGTGACTCAAATCCTTTATTTAACCATTGGTGACCCACCACCCCCATTGAGATTCACCATCTCTAGTGACTCACATCCTTTATTTAACCATTGGTGACACACCACCACCATTGAGATTCACCATCTCTAGTGACTCACATCCTTTATTTAACCATTGGTGACCCACCACCACCACCCCATTGACATTCACCATCTGTAGTGACTCACATCCTTTATTTAACCATTGGTGACCCACCACCTCCATTGAGATTCACCATCTCTAGTGACTCACATCCTTTATTTAACTATTGGTGACCCACCACCACCACCACACCCATTGAGATTCACCATCTCTAGTGACTCACATCCTTTATTCAACCATTGGTGACCCACCACCAACACCCCCATTGAGATTCCTCATCTCTAGACTCACATCCTTTATTTAACCATTGGTGACCCAACACCACCACACCCATTGAGATTCAGGATCTCTAGAGAGTCACATCCTTTATTTAACCATTGGTGACCCACCACCACCCCCATTGAGTTTCACCATCTCCAGTAACTCATCCTTTATTTAACCATTGGTGACCCACCACTACCCCCATTGAGATTCACCATCACTAGTGACTCACATCCTTTATTTAACCATTGGTGACTCACCACCACCATTCAGATTCACCATCTCTAGTGATTCACATCCTTTATTTAACCATTGGTGACCCACCACCACCATTGAGATTCACCATCTCTAGAGACTCACATCCTTTATTTAACCATTGGTGACCCACCACCACCACCCCATTGAGATTCACCATCTCTAGTGACTCACATCCTTTATTTAACCATTGGTGACCCACCACCAACACCCCTATTGAGATTCACCATCTCTAGTGACTCACATTCTTTATTTAACCATTGGTGACCCACCACCACCATTGAGATTCACCATCTCTAGTGACTCACATCCTTTATTTAACCATTGGTAACCCACCACCACCCCCATTGACATTCACCATCACTAGTGACTCAAATTCTTTATTTAACCATTGGTGACCCATCGCCACCCCCATTGAGATTGACCATCTCTAGAGACTCACATCCTTTATTTAACCATTGGTGACTCACCACCACCACCCCCATTGAGATTGACCATCTCTAGTGACTCACATCCTTTATTTAACCATTGGTAACCCCCCACCACCACCCCCATTGACATTCACCATCTCTAGTGGCTCACATCCTTTATTTAACCATTGGTGACCCACCACCACCACCATTCAGATTCACCATCTCTGGTGACTCACATCCTTTATTTAACCATTGGTGACCCACCACCACCCCAATTGAGATGCACCATCTCTAGAGACTCACATCCTTTATTTAACCATTGGTGACCCACCACCACCACCCACATTGAGATTCACCATCTCTAGTGACTCACATCCTTTATTTAACCATTGGTGACCCACCACCCCCATTGAGATTCACCATCTCTAGTGACTCACATCCTTTATTTAACCATGGGTGACCCACCACCACCACCATTGAGATTCACCATCTCTAGTTACTCACATCCTTTATTTAACCATTGGTGACCCACCACCACCACCATTGAGATTCACCATCTCTAGTGACTCACATCCTTTATTTAACCATTGGTGACCCACCACCACCACCCCTATTGAGATTCACCATCTCTAGTGTCTCACATCCTTTATTTAACCATTGGTGACCCACCACCACCATTGAGATTCACCATCTCTAGTGACTCACATCCTTTATTTAACCATTGGTAACCCACCACCACCCCCATTGACATTCACCATCACTAGTGACTCAAATTCTTTATTTAACCATTGGTGACCCATCGCCACCCCCATTGAGATTGACCATCTCTAGAGACTCACATCCTTTATTTAACCATTGGTGACTCACCACCACCACCACCCCCATTGAGATTGACCATCTCTAGTGACTCACATCCTTTATTTAACCATTGGTAACCCCCCACCACCACCCCCATGGACATTCACCATCTCTAGTGACTCACATCCTTTATTTAACCATTGGTGACCCACCACCACCACCATTCAGATTCACCATCTCTGGTGACTCACATCCTTTATTTAACCATTGGTGACCCACCACCACCCCAATTGAGATGCACCATCTCTAGAGACTCACATCCTTTATTTAACCATTGGTGACCCACCACCACCACCCACATTGAGATTCACCATCTCTAGAGACTCACATCCTTTATTTAACCATTGGTGACCCACCACCACCACCCACATTGAGATTCACCATCTCTAGTGACTCACATCCTTTATTTAACCATTGGTGACCCACCACCACCACCATTGAGATTCACCATCTCTAGTGACTCACATCCTTTATTTAACCATTGGTGACCCACCACCACCACCCCATTGAGATTCACCATCTCTAGTGACTCACATCCTTTATTTAACCATTGGTGACCCACCACCACCACCATTGAGATTCACCATCTCTAGTGACTCACATCCTTTATTTAACCATTGGTGACCCACCACCACCATTGAGATTCACCATCTCTAGTGACTCACATCCTTTATTTATCCATTGGTGACCCACCACCACCATTGAGATTCACCATCTCTAGTGACTCACATCCTTTATTTAACCATTGGTGACCCACCACCACCCCATTGACATTCACCATCTGTAGTGACTCACATCCTTTATTTAACCATTGGTGACCCACCACCTCCATTGAGATTCACCATCTCTAGTGACTTACATCCCTTATTAAACTATTGGTGACCCACCACCACCACCACACCCATTGAGATTCACCATCTCTAGTGTCTCACATCCTTTATTTAACCATTGGTGACCCACCACCACCATTGAGATTCACCATCTCTAGTGACTCACATCCTTTATTTAACCATTGGTAACCCACCACCACCCCCATTGACATTCACCATCACTAGTGACTCAAATTCTTTATTTAACCATTGGTGACCCATCGCCACCCCCATTGAGATTGACCATCTCTAGAGACTCACATCCTTTATTTAACCATTGGTGACTCACCACCACCACCACCCCCATTGAGATTGACCATCTCTAGTGACTCACATCCTTTATTTAACCATTGGTAACCCCCCACCACCACCCCCATGGACATTCACCATCTCTAGTGACTCACATCCTTTATTTAACCATTGGTGACCCACCACCACCACCATTCAGATTCACCATCTCTGGTGACTCACATCCTTTATTTAACCATTGGTGACCCACCACCACCCCAATTGAGATGCACCATCTCTAGAGACTCACATCCTTTATTTAACCATTGGTGACCCACCACCACCACCCACATTGAGATTCACCATCTCTAGAGACTCACATCCTTTATTTAACCATTGGTGACCCACCACCACCACCCACATTGAGATTCACCATCTCTAGTGACTCACATCCTTTATTTAACCATTGGTGACCCACCACCACCACCATTGAGATTCACCATCTCTAGTGACTCACATCCTTTATTTAACCATTGGTGACCCACCACCACCACCCCATTGAGATTCACCATCTCTAGTGACTCACATCCTTTATTTAACCATTGGTGACCCACCACCACCACCATTGAGATTCACCATCTCTAGTGACTCACATCCTTTATTTAACCATTGGTGACCCACCACCACCATTGAGATTCACCATCTCTAGTGACTCACATCCTTTATTTATCCATTGGTGACCCACCACCACCATTGAGATTCACCATCTCTAGTGACTCACATCCTTTATTTAACCATTGGTGACCCACCACCACCCCATTGACATTCACCATCTGTAGTGACTCACATCCTTTATTTAACCATTGGTGACCCACCACCTCCATTGAGATTCACCATCTCTAGTGACTTACATCCCTTATTAAACTATTGGTGACCCACCACCACCACCACACCCATTGAGATTCACCATCTCTAGTGACTCACATCCTTTATTTAACCATTGGTGACCCACCACCACCACCCCATTGAGATTCACCATCTCTAGTGACTCACATCCTTTATTTAACCATTGGTGACCCACCACCACCACCATTGAGATTCACCATCTCTAGTGACTCACATCCTTTATTTAACCATTGGTGACCCACCACCCCCATTGAGATTCACCATCTCTAGTGACTCACATCCTTTATTTAACCATTGGTGACCCACAACCACCACCATTGAGATTCACCATCTCTAGTGACTCACATCCTTTATTTAACCATTGGTGACCCACCACCACCACCATTGAGATTCACCATCTCTAGTGACTCACATCCTTTATTTATCCATTGGTGACCCACCACCACCATTGAGATTCACCATCTCTAGTGACTCACATCCTTTATTTAACCATTGGTGACCCACCACCACCCCATTGACATTCACCATCTGTAGTGACTCACATCCTTTATTTAACCATTGGTGACCCACCACCTCCATTGAGATTCACCATCTCTAGTGACTTACATCCCTTATTTAACTATTGGTGACCCACCACCACCACCACACCCATTGAGATTCACCATCTCTAGTGACTCACATCCTTTATTTAACCATTGGTGACCCACCACCTCCATTGAGATTCACCATCTCTAGTGACTTACATCCCTTATTTAACTATTGGTGACCCACCACCACCACCACACCCATTGAGATTCACCATCTCTAGTGACTCACATCCTTTATTTAACCATTGGTGACCCACCACCACCACCCCATTGAGATTCACCATCTCTAGTGACTCACATCCTTTATTTAACCATTGGTGACCCACCACCACCACCATTGAGATTCACCATCTCTAGTGACTCACATCCTTTATTTAACCATTGGTGACCCACCACCCCCATTGAGATTCACCATCTCTAGTGACTCACATCCTTTATTTAACCATTGGTGACCCACCACCACCACCATTGAGATTCACCATCTCTAGTGACTCACATCCTTTATTTAACCATTGGTGACCCACCACCACCACCATTGAGATTCACCATCTCTAGTGACTCACATCCTTTATTTATCCATTGGTGACCCACCACCACCATTGAGATTCACCATCTCTAGTGACTCACATCCTTTATTTAACCATTGGTGACCCACCACCACCCCATTGACATTCACCATCTGTAGTGACTCACATCCTTTATTTAACCATTGGTGACCCACCACCTCCATTGAGATTCACCATCTCTAGTGACTTACATCCCTTATTTAACTATTGGTGACCCACCACCACCACCACACCCATTGAGATTCACCATCTCTAGTGACTCACATCCTTTATTTAACCATTGGTGACCCACCACCACCCCATTGAGATTCACCATCTCTAGTGACTCACATCCTTTATTTAACCATTGGTGACCCACCACCACCACCCCTATTGAGATTCACCATCTCTAGTGTCTCACGTCCTTTATTTAACCATTGGTGACCCACCACCACCCCCATTGAGATTCACCATCACTAGTGACTCACAACCTTTATTTAACCATTGGTGACTCACCACCACCATTCAGATTCACCATCTCTGGTGACTCACATCCTTTATTTAACCATTGGTGACCCACCACCACCCCCATTGAGATTCACCATCTCTAGAGACTCACATCCTTTATTTAACCATTGGTGACCCACCACCACCATTGAGATTCACCATCTCTAGTGACTCACATCCTTTATTTAACCATTGGTGACCCACCAACACCCCCATTGACATTCACCATCTCTAGAGACTCACATCCTTTATTTAACCATTGGTGACCCACCACCCCCATTGAGATTCACCATCTCTAGTGACGCACATCCTTTATTTAACCATTGGTGACCCACCACTACCACCACCATTGAGATTCACCATCTCTAGTGACTCACATCCTTTATTTAACCATTGGTGACCCACCACCAACACCACCATTGAGATTCACCATGTCTAGAGACTCACATCCTTTATTTAACCATTGGTGACCCACCACCAACACCACCATTGAGATTCACCATCTCTAGTGACTCACATCCTTTATTTAACCATTGGTGACCCACCACCACCATTGAGATTCACCATCTCTAGTGACTCACATCCTTTATTTAACCATTGGTGACCCACCACCACCACCACCCCCATTGAGATTCACCATCTCTAGTGACTCACATCCTTTATTTAACCATTGGTGACCCACCACCACCATTGAGATTCACCATCTCTAGTGACTCACATCCTTTATTTAACCATTGGTGACCCACCACCACCACACCCATTGAGATTCACCATCTCTAGTGACTCACATCCTTTATTTAACCATTGGTGACCCACCACCACCATTGAGATTCACCATCTCTAGTGACTCACATCCTTTATTTAACCATTGGTGACCCACCACCACCACCCCATTGAGATTCACCATCTCTAGAGACTCACATCGTTTATTTAACCATTGGTGACCCACCACCACCCCCATTGAGATTCACCATCTCTAGTGACTCACATCCTTTATTTAACCATTGGTGACCCACCACCACCATTGAGATTCACCATCTCTAGTGACTCACATCCTTTATTTAACCATTGGTGACCCACCACCACCACCCCATTGAGATTCACCATCTCTAGAGACTCACATCCTTTATTTAACCATTGGTGACCCACCACCACCACACCCATTGAGATTCACCATCTCTAGTGACTCACATCCTTTATTTAACCATTGGTGACCCACCACCACCATTGAGATTCACCATCTCTAGTGACTCACATCCTTTATTTAACCATTGGTGACCCACCACCACCACCCCATTGAGATTCACCATCTCTAGAGACTCACATCCTTTATTTAACCATTGGTGACCCACCACCACCCGCATTGAGATTCACCATCTCTAGTGACTCACATCCTTTATTTAACCATTGGTGACCCACCACCACCCCATTGAGATTCACCATCTCTAGTGACGCACAACTCAAGGAGTTCCCGTTGGCAATGACGTCACTCGGTAAGGTACGCGCCGTGACGTCACACCAGGTAACCCCCCCCCTTTCCCCCCTCCGATTTCACCGCGCAGGCGCTTGCGACGACGCGATGACGTCACCCCCGACGTGCGCGGGGATTTCCCACGTTCGTGCGTGGTGCCGTCACCGCAGCATCGTTCGCCTCTCATCATGGCCGAGGTGACGTCATCACGCCAACGAATTTCCTCGCCCCTCCCCCCTTGCCCCGCCGATCTCTTCCGCTCCCAGCGACCGAGTTACGTGCGGGGGCTACGCGCGCTTGGTGACGTCACCACGCACGGCATGCGCGTTGACGTCACCGCGCGTCCGTTGCGCTGCGACGTCACCGCGCACGACGCGGCGCGTCCCCCGCGATCGATCCGTTTACTTGCGGTGGGGGGCTACTCGCGCGTGGTGACGTCACCACGCACGCTTTGCGCGTTGACGTCACCGCGCCAACTCGCGTCCCCCGCGATCTACCCGTTTACATGCGGGGGGGGGGGAGTGGGACTTACGCTCCACGCGCGTGGTGACGTCACCACGCACGCCCTTGCGCGTCGACGTCACCGCGCGGCGCGCGTTTCGCTGCGACGTCACCACGCCAACTCGCATCCCCTGCGATCTACCCGTTTACATGCGGGGGGGGGTGGGAGACTTACGCTACGCGCGCGTGCTGACGTCACCACGCACGCCCTTGCGCGTCGACGTCACCGCGCGCGCGTTGCGCGATGACGTCACCACGCACGAAGCGGAACTGTCGGGGCGGTTTTTGTGTGCGCCTCGGCCTCATAACGGTTGGTGGCTTGGGGGCGATGGTGGCGTTATAATCGCGGCTGTCTGCTGACGATTGTTGCGACACAAACATTTTTTATTTCGACAAGGAAACTTCGGTAACGAGTTTATTGTTTGTCCTCGTCGCTTGCTGTCGATGTTGTTATTTTTGTTTTATTTTTAAACGCCCCAAAACAGTTCTTTTCGAACGTCTTACCCCACCCCCCCATCTCCCGTTCTATCTCGGCGTCTCATCTCCCGTGATGTCCGTTTGCTGAGGGGGGCCGCGTTGACGTTTCGACGTTTCGCGCCTTCAGCCTATTTGGTGGTGGCGGTTTTAAAATGTTAATGAATAAGCTTCAAGTGTTGCTCATTGTCATTAAGGTGGTTGTTTTATATTGAATATTATCGCGTTCACAGACATCCTCGTTACCGTTGTACAATTATAGTAAATATTATTGTACAATTATAATTATTATTGTACAATTATGATAATTAGAATTAGTATTGTACATTTATTATCATTGTACAATTATAATTGTTGTACGATAATTATTGTACGTATTGTACACTAAATACAATAATTGTACAAATAAATACAATAATTATTGTACAATAATTGTACAATAGTTATTATTGTACAATGAATACAATAATTATTATTGTACTTATTGTGCAATCATTATTAATAATAACAATCGTACAGGTCAAGATTTGTACAATAATGTTGTCATTGTAATTATTGTACTATAATAACAATTGTACAGGTCAAGATTTGTACAATAAAGTTGTCATTGTAATTATTGTACAATAGTAACAATTGTACACAATCAAGATTTGTACAATAAAGTTGTTATTGTAATTATTGTACAATAATAACAATTGTACAGGTCAAGATTTGTACAATCAAGTTGTCATTGTAATTATTGTACAATAATAACAATTGTACAGGTCAAGATTTGTACAATAAAGTTGTCATTGTAATTATTGTACAATAATAACAATTGTACACAGTCAAGATTTGTACAATAAAGTTGTCATTGTAATTATTGTACAATAATAACAATTGTACACAGTCAAGATTTGTACAATAAAGTTGTCATTGTAATTATTGTACAATAGTAACAATTGTACACAGTCAAGATTTGTACAATAATGTTGTCATTGTAATTATTGTACAATAATAACAATTGTACACAGTCAAGATTTGTACAATAAAGTTGTCATTGTAATTATTGTACAATAGTAACAATTGTACAGGTCAAGGTTTGTACAATAAAGTTGTCATTGTAATTATTGTACAATAATAACAATTGTACACAGTCAAGATTTGTACAATGTTGTCATTGTAATTATTGTACAATAATAACAATTGTACTGGTCAAGATTTGTACAATAATGTTGTCATTGTAATTATTGAACAATAATAACAATCGTTCAACTCAAGATTTGTACAATAAAGTTGTCATTGTAATTATTGTACAATAATAACAATTGTACAGGTCAAGATTTGTACAATAAAGTTGTCATTGTAATTATTGTACAATAATAACAATTGTACACAGTCAAGATTTGTACATTAAAGTTGTCATTGTAATTATTGTACAATAATAACAATTGTACAGGTCAAGATTTGTACAATAAAGTTGTCATTGTAATTATTGTACAATAACAACAATTGTACACAGTCAAGATTTGTACAATAATGTTGTCATTGTAATTATTGTACAATAATAACAATTGTACACAGTCAAGATTTGTACAATAAAGTTGTCATTGTAATTATTGTACAATCATTATTATTGCTGATCATTGTACAGTAATTGTCATTGTTGTCAATTATTGTCCTTGTAATTAATTATTGTACAATGATTAGTGTCCAATTATTGTACAATTATTGTACAATAATTGGACAATAATTTTGGCGTCTTCTGGTCCAACACCAATGGAGACTAGGCTCTAAGAAAAGCTGTCTCGGGTGTGGACCAATCAAATTCAAGGACAGTGCCAATATTATTATCAGAGTTGTCTTTTTTGTTTGCATTTTGACTGCTTGTGTTGTGGTTATTGCAAACACGATGCCTTGAATAAAGGTGTCAGTTTTTGTGCCAGTTAAAAGGGTAAAACCTATTCTTATAATAAAATAATAATATATATAAAACAATAAAATTATTATTCTTGATTCTTTCGGTAAAGTCACCAGCACGTGGAAGGGAAACAATAAAATAATAAAAATATAAAACAATAAAATTATTATTCTTGGTTCTTTGGGTAAAGTGACCACCACGTAGAAGGGAAACAATAAAATAATAAAAATATAAAACAATACAATTATTATTATTGGTTATTTCGGTAAAGTCACCACCACGTAGAAGGGAAACAATAAAATAATATAAAACAATAAAATTATTATTCTTGGTTCTTCCGGTAAAGTCACCACCACGTAGAAGGGAAACAATAAAATAATAAAAATATAAAACTATAAAATTATTATTCTTGGTTCTTTCGGTAAAGTCACCACCACGTGGAAGGGAAACAATAAATAATAAAAATATAAAACAATAAAATTATTATTCTTGGTTTTTTGGGTAAAGTCACCACCACTTAGAAGGGAAACAATAAAATAATAAAAATATAAAACAATAAAATTCTTCTTTGGTTCTTTGGGTAAAGTCACCACCACGTAGAAGGGAAACAATAAAATAATAAAAATATAAAACAAAATTATTATTCTTGGTTCTTTGGGTAAAGTCACCATGTAGAAGGGAAACAATAAAATAATAAAAATATAAAAATAAAATTATTATTCTTGGTTCTTTCGGTAAAGTCACCACCACTTAGAAGGGAAACAATAAAATAATAAAACAATAAAATTCATCTTTGGTTCTTTCGGTAAAGTCACCACCACTTAGAAGAGAAACAATAAAATTATTATTCTTTGGTTCTTTCGGTAAAGTCACGTAGAATGACAATAAAATAATAAATTGATAAAATAAACTAACACAATAATATTCTCACGACGTTTCGGTCACAACACAAGCGGCCTTCATCAGGTGAAGGGACGAGACTGTCTGGTAGGACAGCGCTGGAGTGAAAGAGCCACGTTCAGATCGCGACTTTTAAGCTGTGTGAGAAGAAACAAAGCGCCTTGACAAAGGAATTAGCATAGAATTTAGCATTGAAATAGCTGAGTGATTAGCTTGTGACTGGTCACAGAAATGGCTATGTTAAAGTTAAAGCATACACATCCGCAGAGGCACCCCTTGACAAAGGAATTAGCATAGAATGTAGCATTGAAATAGCTGAGTTATTAGCTTGTGACTGGTCACAGAAATGGCTATGTTAAAGTCAAAGCATACACATCCACAGAGGCACCCCTTGACAAAGGAATTAGCATAGAATTTAGCATTGAAATAGCTGAGTGATTAGCTTGTGACTGGTCACAGAAATGGCTATGTTAAAGTTAAAGCATACACATCCACAGAGGCACCCCTTGACAAAGGAATTAGCATAGAATTTAGCATTGAAATAGCTGAGTGATTAGCTTGTGACTGGTCGCAGAAATGGCTATGTTGAAGTCAAGGCCTACACATCTGAGCTATTCACAGTAACTGGGTATACACTACAATATATAATGAATACTATATAGTGAACCAATAAAACACTAAAATATAAATTACCTCAATGTTTATTGATAGCATTGAGGTAATTTATATTTTATTGTTTCCCTTCTACGTGGTGACTTTACCCAAAGAACCAAGAATAATAATTTTATTGTTTTATAATAATTGTATCGTTTTATATTTTTATTATTTTATTGTTTCCCTTCTACGTGGTGGTGACTTTACCCAAAGAACCAAGAATAATAATTTTATTGTTTTATATTTTTATTATTTTATTGTTTCCCTACCTACGCGGTGGTGACTTTACCCAAAGAACCTTGAACATGAATGCCTGCAGTCACGAAATCTTTAAATCAAGGAGGTTCAATGCCAAAATATCACTGCCCTGCTCACAAAAGCAAAGTTCCTGGGTAATAATAATAATAATCGCCACTTTCTTTGAGGCATAAGCAATTAAGAAATAACACACTTCCTACCCAGGGACAAGTTAGTGTGTGTTAACACTGTTTAAATTAACACTTAGTAATCACCATCGACAACTTAACTCGCTTAGTTTCCCTTGAACCGCGAAAAATTTATTATTACTTAAGATTCCATTGC
This sequence comes from Petromyzon marinus, assembly GCF_048934315.1. Classification (NCBI taxonomy): domain Eukaryota; kingdom Metazoa; phylum Chordata; class Hyperoartia; order Petromyzontiformes; family Petromyzontidae; genus Petromyzon; species Petromyzon marinus. Next base: position 2,794,891 of record NC_133738.1, read on the forward strand.
AAACAATTCGCCAAAGTGATTTGCCGTTTGCATTAACGTTCATTTGGGTGATAGTCAAAAATTCGTCAAATTATTAATCCGTGATGAAAATTAATACGGTCGTTATGAACGAGTAATAATCATGTTCATAGTTGATCACGAAATTAATTATTGGTAATGTCAATTATTAACGCTAATTGTCACGTGAAAAAATAATTACGGACGTAAATACTTGATAATGAATCATTCATAATTGTTCATGTTAATTGTTGTTAATTGTTCATGTTAATTGTTAATTGTTCATATTAATTGTTGTTACGTAATAAAAAATTAATAGTCATTAATACGTAGTGTAGTGTATTGTGTAGTGTATAGAAATGTAGTGTATTGTGTAGTGTATAGTATATGTATAGTAATGTATAGTGGAATATAGTAGTGTATAGTGTAGTGTATAGTAGTGTATCGTAGTATAGTGTATAGTGTAATGTATAGTGTAATATAGTAGTGTATAGTGTAGTGTAATATAGTGTAGTGTATAGTAGTGTAGTAGTGGAGTGTATAGTATAGTGTATAGTAGTGTAGTGTATAGTGTAGTGTATAGTAGTGTAGTGTGTAGTGCAGTGTATAGTAGTATAGTGTATAGTAGTGTAGTGTATATTAGTGTATAGTATAGTGTATAGTAATGTATAGTGTAGTGTATAGTAGGGTATAGTAGTGTAGTGTAATATAGTGTAGTGTATAGTAGTGTAGTGTATAGTAGCGTATAGTGTAGTGTATAGTAGTGTAGTGTATAGTGTAGTGTATTGTAGTGTAGTGTATAGTAGTGTAGTGTATAGTGTAGTGTATAGTAGTGTAGTGTATAGTAGTGTAGTGTATAGTATAGTGTAGTGTATAGTAGTGTAGTGTATAGTAGTGTAGTGTATAGTAGCGTATAGTGTAGTGTAGTGTATAGTAGTGTATAGTGTAGTGTATAGTGTAGTGTATAGTATAGTGTATAGTAGTGTATAGTGTAGTGTATTGTAGTGTATAGTGTAGTGTATAGTAGTGTATAGTGTATAGTAGTGTATAGTGTAGTGTATAGTAGTATAGTGTAGTGTATAGTGTAGTGTATAGTATAGTGTAGTGTATAGTGTAGTGTATAGTGTATTGTAGTGTATAGTGTAGTGTATAGTATAGTGTATTGTAGTGTATAGTAGTGTAGTGTATAGTGTAGTGTACTACAGCACACCGGTGTGTGTGTGCGAGAGTAAATCCACGACGTTCAACAACGGTGCGCGGGTTACCGTGTCGTCTCCGCGGTTGATGTCGTCTCCGCGGTTGATGTCGTCTCCGCGGTTGATGTCGTCTCCGCGGTTGATGTCGTCTCCGCGGTTGATGTCGTCTCCGCGGTTGATGTCGTCTCCGCGGTTGATGTCGTCTCCGCGGTTGATGTCGTCTCCGCGGTTGATGTCGTCTCCGCGGTTGATGTCGTCTCCGCGGTTGATGTCGTCTCCGCGGTTGATGTCGTCTCCGCGGTTGATGTCGTCTCCGCGGCGGCGGCCATCACCTGCCGTGGTTAACCCTGCCGCCCCGTGTCTCTCTGTCTGTCGCCCATAGCGGCCTCTAGTGGCGAGACCGGGGGCGAGAGAGAGACCGGGAGCAAGAGAGAGATCGGGAGCGAGCGAGAGACCGGGAGCGAGAGAGAGACCGGGAGCGAGAGAGAGACCAGGAGCGAGAGACCGGGAGCGAGCGAGAGACTGGGAGCGAGCGAGCAAGAGACCGGGAGCGAGCGAGCGAGCGAGAGAGAGACTGGGAGTGAGTGAGACACCGGAGCGAGCGAGAGACCAGGAGCGAGCGAGAGAACAGGAGCGAGCGAGAGACCAGGAGTGAGAGAGAGACCAGGAGCAAGCGAGAGACCGGGAGTGAGAGAGAGACCAGGAGCAAGCGAGAGACCAGGAGTGAGAGAGAGACCGGGAGTGAGCGAGAGACGGAGCAAGCGAGAGACCAGGAGTGAGAGAGAGACCAGGAGCAAGCGAGAGACCGGGAGTGAGAGAGAGACCAGGAGCAAGCGAGAGACCAGGAGTGAGAGAGAGACCAGGAGCGAGCGAGAGACCAGGAGTGAGAGAGAGACCAGGAGCAAGCGAGAGACCAGGAGTGAGAGAGAGACCAGGAGCAAGCGAGAGACCGGGAGTGAGAGGGAGACCAGGAGCAAGCGAGAGACTGGGAGCGAGCGAGCGAGGGACCAGGAGCGAGCGAGGGAGAGACCGGGAGTGAGCGAGAGACCGGGAGCGAGCGAGAGGCCGGGAGCGAGCGAGAGGCCGGGAGCGAGTGAGAGACACCAGAGCGAGCGAGCGACCAGGAGCGAGCGAGCGAGAGACCGGGAGTGAGCGAGCGAGAGACCGGGAGTGAGCGAGAGACCGGGAGCGAGAGACCAGGAGTGAGCAAGAGACCAGGAGCGAGAGACCAGGAGTGAGCAAGAGACCGGGAGTGAGCGAGGGAGAGACACGGGAGTGAGGGAGAGACCAGGAGCGAGGGAGAGACCAGGAGTGAGCGAGAGAGAGACCAGGAGTGAGCGAGAGAGAGACCAGGAGCGAGCGAGGGAGAGACCAGGAGTGAGCGAGAGAGAGACCAGGAGCGAGCGAGGGAGAGACCAGGAGTGAGCGAGTGAGAGACCAGGAGTGAGCGAGAGAGAGACCAGGAGCGAGCGAGGGAGAGACCAGGAGTGAGCGAGTGAGAGACCAGGAGTGAGCGAGAGAGAGACCAGGAGTGAGCGAGAGAGAGACCAGGAGTGAGCGAGAGAGAGACCGGGAGCAAGCGAGAGAGAGACCAGGAGCGAGCGAGAGACCAGGAGTGAGCGAGAGAGAGACCAGGAGTGAGCGAGAGAGAGACCAGGAGCGAGCGAGAGACCAGGAGTGAGCGAGAGAGAGACCAGGAGTGAGCGAGAGAGAGACCGGGAGCAAGCGAGAGAGAGACCAGGAGTGAGCGAGAGAGAGACCGGGAGCAAGCGAGAGAGAGACCAGGAGCGAGCGAGAGACCAGGAGTGAGCGAGAGAGAGACACGGGAGCAAGCGAGAGACCAGGAGCGAGGGAGAGACCAGGAGTGAGCGAGGGAGAGACCAGGAGTGAGCGAGAGAGAGACCAGGAGTGAGCGAGCGAGAGACCGGGAGTGAGCGAGAGACACGGGAGCAAGCGAGAGACCGGGAGTGAGTGAGAGACCGGGAGCGAGAGAGAGACCGGGAGTGAGCGAGTGAGAGAGAGACCGGGAGCGAGTGAGCGAGGGAGAGACCGGGAGAGACCGGGAGAGACCGGGAGCGAGTGAGCGAGCGAGGGACCGGGAGCGAGCGAGCGAGACACGGAGGCGGAGTTTCCACCTTTGGACCGCTCCCCTGCGACGACTCTCAATGCAATTGGAATCCCGGCTCCGTCTCCCGGCCGCCCCCGAGCGATGGACAGGTAAGGAACCCGGTGGCCGGGCCCTTGGCCCCCTGGGTCGACTCGGCGTTGTCCGGTCGAGCGCCAATTGGGTCGAGGCTCAAAAGAAAGCCGTCCCTTTGGTGTGGACCAATCAGCTTCAAGGACAATGCCACATATATTATCATAGTATGTGTTTTTTGTTTGTATTTTGACTGCAGGTATTGTGGTTAATGCAGACGTGAATCCTTGTATTAAGGTTTCAGTTTTGTTGTTAGAATAAAGGGGAAAAACCCTGTTATTATTACATTTTGGTATTGGCTAAGGAGGTCTAATGATGATGATGTAGATGCTCACCCCGAGCCCTCATTACTTTGCTAGCGGCATTGTCTTTGAGCTGTGTGACGCCTTTTGGCGTCACGTGATCGAGCACCAATTGGGTCGAGGCTCAAGAAGAAAGCCGTCCCCTTGGTGTGGACCAATCGGCTTCAAGGACAATGCCACATATATATTATCATAGTAGGTTTTTTGTTTGCACTTTGACTGCAGGTATTGTGGTTAATGCAGTAAACATGAATCCTTGTATAAAGGTTTCAGTTTTGTTGCCAGAAAAACGGGGAAAAACCCTGTTATTACATTTTGGTACTGACAAAGGAGGTCTAATGATGATGATGTAGATGCTCACCCCGAGCCCTCATTACTTTGCTAGCGGCATTGTCTTTGAGCTGTGTGACGCCTTTTGGCGTGTATCTGGTCGAGCACCAATTGGGTCGAGGCTCAAAAGAAAGCCGTCCCTTTGGTGTGGACCAATCAGCTTCAAGGACAATGCCACATAGATTATCATAGTGTGTTTTTTGTTTGTATTTTGACTGCAGGTATTGTGGTTAATGCAGACGTGAATCCTCGTGTAAGAGGGTTTCAGTTTTGTTGCCAGACAAAAGGGGAAAAACCCTGTTATTACATTTTGGTATTGACAAAGGAGGTCTAATGATGATGATGTAGATGCTCACCCCGAGCCCTCATTACTTTGATAGCGGCATTGTCTTTGAGCCGTGTGACGTCTTTTGGCGTGTATCTGGTCGAGCACCAATTGGGTCGAGGCTCAAGAAGAAAGCCGTCCCCTCGGTGCGGACCAATCGGCTTCAAGGACAATGCCACGCATGTATATATTTATATTATCACGTGGTGTGTGTGTGTTTTGTGTTTGCATTTCGACCGCAGGTATTGTGGTTAATGCGGTAAACACGACTCCTTTATGAGACCTCCTTTGCCAGTAACAAGATATATAGAAGTGGGTTTTACCCTTTTGACTGGCACCAAAACTGACACCTTTATTCAAGGCATCATGTTTGCAATAACCACAACACAAGCAGTCAAAATGCAAACAAACAAAAAGAGACAACTCTGATAATAATATTGGCACTGTCCTTGAATTTGATTGGTCCACACCCGAGACGGCTTTTCTTAGAGCCCTTTAGTCTCCACTGGTGTTGGACCAGAAGACGCCAAAAGGCGTACAACTCAAAAACAGCGCACCATCAGAGTATTGAGGTGCTCGGGGTGAGCATTTACATTATGAGACCTCCTTTGCCAGTAACAAGATATATAGGAATAGGTTTTACCCCTTTTAACTGGCACAAAAAACACTGACACCTTTATTCAAGGCATCGTGTCTGCAATAACCACAACACAAGCAGTCAAAATTCAAACAAAAAGAGACAACTCTGATAATAATATTATGCACTGTCCTTGAATTTGATTGGTCCACACCAGAGACGGCTTTTCTTAGAGCCCTTTTAGTCTCTCCACTGGTGTTGGACCAGAAGACGCCAAAAGGCGTACAACTCAAAAACAGCGCACCATCAGAGTATCGAGGGCTCGGGGTGAGCATTTACATTATGAGACCTCCTTTGCCAGTAACAAGATATATAGAAATAGGTTTTACCCCTTTTAACTGGCACCAAAAAAAACTGATACCTTTATTCAAGGCATCATGTCTGCAATAACCACAACACCAGCAGTCAAAATGCAAACAAACAAAAAGAGACAACTCTGATAATAATAATATTGGCACTGTCCTTGAATTTGATTGGTCCACACCCGAGACAGCTTTTCTTAGAGCCCTTTAGTCTCTCCACTGGTGTTGAACCAGAAGACGCCAAAAGGCGTCACACAACTCAAAAAACAGCGCACCATCAGAGTATTGAATTGCTCGGGGTGAGCATTAACATTATGAGACCTCCTTTGCCAGTAACAAGATATATAGAAATAGGTTTAACCCCTTTTAACTGGCACAAAAAACACTGACACCTTTATTCAGTCAAAATGCAAGCGAAAAGAGACAACTCTGATAATAATATTGGCACTGTCCTTGAAGTTGATTGGTCCACACCCGAGACGGCTTTTCTTAGAGCCCTTTAGTCTCCACTGGTGTTGGACCAGAAGACGCCAAAAGGCGTCACACAACTCAAAAAACAGCGCACTATCAGAGTATCGAGGTGCTTGGGGTGAGCATTTACATTATGAGACCTCCTTTGGCAGTAACAAGATATAGTAATAGGTTTTACCCCTTTTAACTGGCACAAAAAACTGACACCTTTATACAAGGCATCATGTTTGCAATAACCACAACACCAGCAGTCAAAATGCAAACAAACAAAAAGAGACAACTCTGATAATAATATTGGCACTGTCCTTGAATTTGATTGGTCCACACCCGAGACAGCTTTTCTTAGAGCCCCTTTAGTCTCCACTGGTGTTGGACCAGAAGACGCCAAAAGGCGTACAACTCAAAAACAGCGCACCATCAGAGTATTGAGGTGCTTGGGGTGAGCATTTACATTATGAGACCTCCTTTGCCAGTAACAAGATATATAGAAATAGGTTTTACCCTTTTAACTGGCACAAAAAACACTGACACCTTTATTCAGTCAAAATGCAAGCGAAAAGAGACAACTCTGATAATAATAATATTGGCACTGTCCTTGAATTTGATTGGTCCACACCCGAGACAGCTTTTCTTAGAGCCCCTTTTAGTCTCCATAGCGGAGGAGTGGTGGCGCAGCAGTTAGCGCACTGGGATGTCGCGAACCCGGACGTCCACCCGGGTTCGATCCCCGCCCAGGGCCACCGCCACGAGCGGTTGACTCTGAACCGCTCCTGGGCCTCGCCTAGGTCGACTGGGCCTCAAATGGGTTGCCTGGCTTAGCGGCGGCGGTGTCCAGTAAACATCGCGAGCACTGGGGGAGAGACAAAGGCGGCCGGGCGTGGTGGTGGTGGTGGTGGTGCTCTGTGTGTGTGTAGCCGCAGTGCCGGTAGCCTTCAACAGGCGCTGCTGCTGCTGCTGCTACTCGCTACTAACGGCACTTGCCCCTGCAGCCCTGCTAGAGGCTACCTGGGGGTAGCTTTGTCTGTGTGTGTGTTGTGTGTAGTACATAGACACTGCTGCTGCTACTCGCTAGCTAACGGCACTTGCCCCTGCAGCCCTGCTAGAGGCTACCTGGGGGAGCTTTGTCTGTGCGTGGTGTGTGTAGTACATAGACACTGCTGCTGCTACTCGCTACTAACAGCACTTGCCCCTGCAGTCCTGCTAGAGGCTACCTGGGGGAGCTTTGTCTGTGTGTGTGGTGTGTGTAGTACATAGACACTGCTACTGATACTCGCTACTAACAGCACTTGCCCCTGCAGCCCTGCTAGAGGCTACCTGGGGGAGCTTTGTCTGTGTGTGTGGTGTGTGTAGTACATAGACACTGCTACTGCTACTCGCTACTAACAGCACTTGCCCCTACAGCCCTGCTAGGGGCTACCCAGGGTAGCTTTGTCTGTGTGTGTGGTGTGTGTAGTACATAGACACTGCTGCTACTACTCGCTACTAACAGCACTTGCCCCTACAGCCCTGCTAGAGGCTACCTGGGGGTAGCTTTGTCTGTGTGTGTGGTGTGTGTAGTACATAGACACTGCTGCTGCTACTCGCTACTAACAACACTTGCCCCTACAGCCCTGCTAGAGGCTACCTGGGGGTAGCTTTGTCTGTGTGTGTGGTGTGTGTAGTACATAGACACTGCTGCTGCTACTCGCTACTAACAACACTTGCCCCTACAGCCCTGCTAGAGGCTACCTGGGGGTAGCTTTGTCTGTGTGTGGTGTGTGTAGTACATAGACACAGCTGCTGCTACTCGCTACTAACGGCACTTGCCCCTACAGCCCTGCTAGAGGCTACCTGGGGTAGCTTTGTCTGTGTGTGTGGTGTATGTAGTACATAGACACTGCTACTGCTACTCGCTACTAACAGCACTTGCCCCTACAGCCTTGCTAGAGGCTACCTGGGGGAGCTTTGTCTGTGCGTGGTGTGTGTAGTACATAAACACTGCTGCTACT
>NC_133738.1:2810135-2857635 GCF_048934315.1 Petromyzon marinus
GTCACCACCACGTAGAAGGGAAACAATAAAATAATAAAAATATAAAACAATAAAATTAGTACTCTTGGTTCTTTCGGTAAAGTTACCACTACGTAGAAGGGAAACAATAAAATAATAAAAATATAAAACAATACAATTATTATTCTTTGGTTCTTTCGGTAAAGTCACCACCACGTAGAAGGGAAACAATAAAATAATAAAAATATTAAACAATACAATTCATCTTCTTTGGTTCTTTCGGTAAAGTCACGTAGAATGAGAATAAAATAATAAATTGATAAAATAAAATAACACAATAATATTCTCACGACGTTTCGGTCACAACACAAGCGGCCTTCATCAGGTGAAGGGACGAGACTGTCTGGTAGGACAGCGCTGGAGTGAAAGAGCCACATTCAGATCACGACTTTTAAGCTGTGTGAGAGGAAACAAAGCGCCTTGACAAAGGAATTAGCATAGAATTTAGCATTGAAATAGCTGAATGATTAGCTTGTGACTGGTCACAGAAATAGCTATGTTAAAGTCAAAGCCTACACATCCACAGAGGCACCCCTTGACAAAGGAATTAGCATATAATTTAGCATTGAAATGGCTAAGTTAAAGCATACACATCCGCAGAGGCACCCCTTGACAAAGGAATTAGCATAGAATTTAGCATTGAAATAGCTGAGTGATTAGCTTGTGAGTGGTCACAGAAATGGCTATGTTAAAGTCAATGCCTAAACATCCACAGAGGCACCCCTTGACAAAGGAATTAGCATAGAATTTAGCATTGAAATAGCTGAGTGATTAGCTTGTAACTGCTCACAGAAATGGCTACGTTGAAGTCAGAGCATACACATTCACCGAGGCACTTAGTACAAATCAAACAGGAGAATTTAGCATTGAAATAACTAGGCGAATTTAGCATTGAAATAACTGAGAACCAAAGAAGATGAATCATTGCAGTCACGAAAGCTTTAAATCGAAAAATAAAGTAAGCAGTGGAAACCATGACGCTTCGGGGGTTGGGGGGGGGGGGGCACGGCGAAAAAAATCGCTTCACACCTGCGACTGGTCCCACCTGAGGACGGGAGCTCGGTATTTTAATTCATTTTAGTTTTAGGAATAGGTTTTACCCCTTTTAACTGCCACAAAAACTGACACCTTTATTGAAGGCATCGTGTTTGCAATAACCACAACACAAGCAGTCAAAATGCAAACAAACAAAAACAGACAACTCTGATAATAATATTGGCACTGTCCTTGAATTTGATTGGTCCACACCCGAGACGGCTTTTCTTAGAGCCCTTTAGTCTCTCCACTGGTGTTGGACCAGAAGACGCCAAAAGGCGTACAACTCAAAAACAGCGCACCATCAGAGTATTGAGGGCTCGGGTTGAGCATTTACATTATGAGACCTCCTTTGCCAGTAACAAGATATAGTAATAGGTTTTACCCCTTTTAACTGGCACAAAAACTGACACCTTTATTGAAGGCATCGTGTCTGCAATAACCACAACGCAAGCAGTCAAAACCGGTGCCGCCTGGATCTCTGTGGCGTTCGGGAGGTCCGCTGGACTGGTTTTACCGACGTGACTTTAACCCGAGCGAAGCCAGGGAGCACGATACAGGTGCCCGACGGGGTTTTGTGCCGGAGGTGCCCGGTCCACGGGCTTCTAACGACGCCTCCCGGCCAAACCCCGACTCGTGCGGAGCCAGGAGATTGAATCGTCCACCCTCGGGGCCTCCTCCAGAAATGGTTGAAAAAAAATAATAATTTAAAAAACAAAGCCGCTTCGTGCGGCCACGTGGAATGTTCGGAACGCTCGCCGTGGAGGAGAGGCTGCCGCTCGTCCGTCGGGAGCTGGACCGGCGCCGCCTGGATCTCTGCGGCGTTCGGGAGGTCCGCTGGACTGGTTCCGGTGTGTGTGGGTGTAGAGGAAAGGCTGCCGCTCGTCCGTCGGGAGCTGGACCGGTACCGCCTGGTTCTCTGTGGCGTTCGGGAGGTCCGCTGGACTGGTTCCGGTGTGTGTGGGTGTAGAGGAGAGGCTGCCGCTCGTCCGTCGGGAGCTGGACCGGTGCCGCCTGGTTCTCTGTGGCGTTCGGGAGGTCCGCTGGACTGGTTCCGGTGTGTGTGGGTGTAGAGGAGAGGCTGCCACTTCTCTGTCTGGAGCTGGACCGGTACTGCCTGGATCTATGTGGCGTTCGGGAGGTCCGGTGGACCGGCTCTGGCTCCTGCCACCATGAGGGGTGGACAGTCCCTCTACTCGGGGCAGCAGACTGCCAAACAACAGGGTGTGGCTCTTCTTCTGAACAAAAGAATGAAGGGGGCGTGGGAGCGTGGCAGTGAGGTGTGGGAAGCCGTAAGCCCCAGGCTACTTTGGGCTCGCCTTGCCATCAACCAGAGGCGAGGAGTGGTGGTCGTGGTTACTTAGCGGATGCTGGTCCATCACTATGCAGTCGTCGAAAGAGCCACGTCTGGCTCTTAACATGATAAGACTTACAAGACTTATGTTAAGAAATGTCAGCTGAGATTTATTTGGCTCGTAACATGATGAGCCTTACAAGACTCATGATGTTAAGAAATGTCAGCTGAGATTTATTTGGGAGTCAGATGCAGTCGTCAAAAGAGCCACGTCTGGCTCTTAACATGATAAGACTTACAAGACTTATCATGTTAAGAAGTGTCAGCTGAGATTTATTTGCGAGCCAGATGCAGTCGCTGAAAGAGCCACGTCTGGCTCTTAACATGATAAGACTTACAAGACTTATCATGTTAAGAAATGTCAGCTGAGATGTATTTGGCTCTTAACATGATAAGACTTACAAGACTTATCATGTTAAGAAATGTCAGCTGAGATTTATTTGCGAGCCAGATGCAGTCATCGAAAGAGCCACATCTGGCTCTTAACATGATAAGACTTACAAGGCTTATCATGTTAAGAAATGTCAGCTGAGATTTATTTGGCTCTTAACATGATAAGACTTACAAGAATTATCATGTTAAGAAATGTCAGCTGAGATTTATTTGCGAGCCAGATGCAGTCATCGAAAGAGCCACGTCTGGCTCTTAACATGATAAGACTTACAAGGCTTATCATGTTAAGAAATGTCAGCTGAGATTTATTTGGCTCTTAACATGATAAGACTTACAAGACTTATGATGTTAAGAAATGTCAGCTGAGATGTATTTGGGAGTCAGATGCAGTCGTCAAAAGAGCCACGTCTGGCTCTTAACATGATAAGACTTACAAGACTTATCATGTTAAGAAATGTCAGCTGAGATGTATTTGCGAGCCAGATGCAGTCGTTGAAAGAGCCACGTCTGGCTCTTAATATGATAAGACTTACAAGACTCATGATGTTAAGAAATGTCAGCTGAGATTTATTTGGGAGTCAGATGCAGTCGTCAAAAGAGCCACGTCTGGCTCTTAACATGATAAGACTTACAATACTTATCATTTAAGAAATGTCAGCTGAGATTTATTTGGCTCTTAACATGATAAGACTTACAAGACTTATCATGTTAGGAAATGTCAGCTGAGATTTATTTGGGAGCCAGATGCAGTTGTCGAAAGAGCCACATCTGGCTCTTAACATGATAAGACTTACAATACTCATCATGTTAAGAAATGTCAGCTGAGATTTATTTGGCTCTTAACATGATAAGCCTTACAAGGCTTATCATGTTAAGAAATGTCAGCTGAGATTTATTTGGCTCTTAACATGATAAGACTTACAAGACTTATGATGTTAAGAAATGTCAGCTGAGATTTATTTGGGAGTCAGATGCAGTCGTCAAAAGAACCACGTCTGGCTCTTAACATGATAAGACTTACAAGACTCATCATGTTAAGAAATGTCAGCTGAGATTTATTTGGCTCTTAACATGATAAGACTTACAAGACTCATCATGTTAAGAAATGTCAGCTGAGATGTATTTGCGAGCCAGATGCAGTCGCCGAAAGAGCCACGTCTGGCTCTTAACATAAGACTTACAAGACTCATCATGTTAAGAAATGTCAGCTGAGATTTATTTGGCTCTTAACATGATAAGACTTACAAGGCTCATCATGTTAAGAAATGTCACCTGAGATTTATTTGAGAGCCAGATGCAGTCATCAAAAGAGCCACGTCTGGCTCTTAACATGATAAGACTTACAAGACTTATCATGTTAAGAAATGTCAGCTGAGATATATTTGGGAGCCAGATGCAGTCGTCGAAAGAGCCACGTCTGGCTCTTAACATGATAAGACTTACAAGACTTATCATGTTAAGAAATGTCAGCTGAGATGTATTTGGCTCTTAACATGATAAGACTTACAAGACTTATCATGTTAAGAAATGTCAGCTGAGATTTGTTTGCAAGCCATATGCAGTCATCGAAAGAGCCACGTCTGGCTCTTAACATGATAAGACTTACGAGACTCATCATGTTAAGAAATGTCAGCTGAGATTTATTTGGGAGCCAGATGCAGTCATCGAAAGAGCCACGTCTGGCTCTTAACATGATAAGACTTACAAGAATTATCATGTTAAGAAATGTCAGCTGAGATGTATTTGCGAGCCAGATGCAGTCATGTTAAGAGCCACGTCTGGCTCTTAACATGATAAGACGTGGCTCTTTAAGAAATGTCAGCTGAGATTTATTTGGCTCTTAACATGATAAGACTTACAAGACTTATCATGTTAAGAAATGTCAGCTGAGATTTAGTTGGCTCTTAACATGATAAGACTTACAAGACTCATCATGTTAAGAAATGTCAGCTGAGATGTATTTGGCTCTTAACATGATAAGACTTACAAGACTCATCATGTTAAGAAATGTCAGATTTTATTGGCTCTTAACATGATAAGCCTTACACGAATTATCATGTTAAGAAATGTCAGCTGAGATGTATTTGCGAGCCAGATGCAATCATCGAAAGAGCCACGTCTGGCTCTTAACATGATAAGACTTACAAGACTTATCATGTTAAGAAATGTCAGCTGAGATGTATTTGGCTCTTAATATGATAAGACTTACAAGAATTATCATGTTAAGAAATGTCAGCTGAGATTTATTTGGGAGCCAGATGCAGTCATCGAAAGAGCCACGTCTGGCTCTTAACATGATAAGACTTACAAGGCTTATCATGTTAAGAAATGTCAGCTGAGATTTATTTGCGAGCCAGATGCAGTCATCGAAAGAGCCATATCTGGCTCTTAACATGATAAGACTTACAAGACTTATCATGTTAAGAGCCACGTCTGGCTCTTAACATGATAAGACTTACAAGACTTATGATGTTAAGAAATGTCAGCTGAGATTTATTTGGCTCTTAACATGATAAGACTTACAAGGCTTATCATGTTAAGAAATGTCAGCTGAGATGTATTTGAGAGCCAGATGCAGTCATCGAAAGAGCCACGTCTGGCTCTTAACATGATAAGACTTACAAGACTCATCATGTTAAGAAATGTCAGCTGAGATGTATTTGGGAGCCAGATGCAGTCATCAAAAGAGCCACGTCTGGCTCTTAACATGATAACACTTACAAGACTTATCATGTTAAGAGCCACGTCTGGCTCTTAACATGATAAGACTTACAAGGCTTATCATGTTAAGAAATGTCAGCTGAGATTTATTTGGCTCTTAACATGATAAGACTTACAAGGCTTATCATGTTAAGAAATGCCAGCTGAGATGTATTTGCGAGCCAGATGCAGTAGTCAAAAGAGCCACGTCTGGCTCTTAACATGATAAGACTTACAAGACTCATCATGTTAAGAGCCACGTCTGGCTCTTAACATGATAAGACTTACAAGGCTTATCATGTTAAGAAATGTCAGCTGAGATGTATTTGGGAGCCAGATGCAATCATCGAAAGAGCCACGTCTGGCTCTTAACATGATAAGACTTACAAGACTTATCATGTTAAGAGCCACGTCTGGCTCTTAACATGATAAGACTTACAAGGCTTATCATGTTAAGAAATGTCAGCTGAGATGTATTTGGGAGCCAGATGCAGTCGTCGAAAGAGCCACGTCTGGCTCTTAACATGATAAGACTTACAAGACTTCTCATGTTAAGAAATGTCAGCTGAGATGTATTTGCGAGCCAGATGCAGTCATCAAAAGAGCCACGTCTGGCTCTTAACATGATAAGACTTACAAGAATTATCATGTTAAGAAATGTCAGCTGAGATGTATTTGCGAGCCAGATGCAGTCATCAAAAGAGCCACGTCTGGCTCTTAACATGATAAGACGTGGCTCTTTAAGAAATGTCAGCTGAGATTTATTTGGCTCTTAACATGATAAGACTTACAAGAATTATCATGTTAAGAAATGTCAGCTGAGATGTATTTGGCTCTTAACATGATAAGACTTACAAGAATTATCATGTTAAGAAATGTCAGCTGAGATGTATTTGGGAGCCAGATGCAGTCGTCGAAAGAGCCACGTCTGGCTCGCGAGCCGTAGGCTGCCGACCCCTGATCTACAGCATCCACAATCGGAGAATGAGGAGGCTTAGCGCAGCCATTCGCTCGGAGGTTTGGAGAGCCGTGCGGTGTGGTTCTGACCACCAGTCTCGTGGGCCACATTGTTTGCCTTCGTAGGCGCTGCTACTCAGATCCCTTCTTCCCCAAAGTCTCTGTGTGTGTGTGCTTAACGGGGGAGCTTTGTCTGTGTGCGTGTGTGATGGTGGTGGTGGTAGTGGTGGATGTGATGGTGGTGGTGATGGTGATGGTGGTGGTGATGGTGGTGATGGTGGTGGTGGTGGTGGGTGTGATGGTGGATGTGATGTGTGAGCGTGATGGTGGGTCGTGATGGTGCTGATGGTTGATGTGATGGTGGTGATGATGGTGGTGGTGATGGTGGTGGTGATGGTGGTGGTGATGGTGTGCGTGATGGTGCTGATGGTTGATGTGATAGTGGTGATGATGGTGGTGGTGATGGTGGCGGTGATGGTGGTGATGGTGGTGGTGATGGTGGTGGTGGATGTGATGGTGGTGATGATGGTGGTGGTGATGGTGGTGGTGGTGGATGTGATGGTGGTGATGGTGGGTATGGTGGTGGTGATGGTGGTGGTGTGTGTGATGGTGGTGATGGTGGATGTAATGGTGGTGATGGTAGTGATGGTGATGGTGTGTGTGATGGTGGTGATGGTGATGGTGTGTGTGATGGTGGTGATGGTGGTGGTGTGATGGTGGTGATGATGGTGGTGATGGTGGATGTGATGGTGGTGATGATGGTGGTGGTGATGGTGGATGGGTGGTGATGGTTGGGGCGTGATAGTGGGGATGGTGGATGTGATGGTGATGATGGTGGTGGTGATGGTGGTGGTGCGTGTGATGGTGGTGATGGTGGTGATGGTGGTGATGATGGTGGTGGTGATGGTGGCGGTGATGATGGTGGTGGTGATGGTGGTGGTGGGTGTGATGGTGGATGTGATGTGTGAGCGTGATGGTGGGTCGTGATGGTGCTGATGGTTGATGTGATGGTGGTGATGATGGTGGTGGTGATGGTGGTGGTGATGGTGGTGGTGATGGTGTGCGTGATGGTGCTGATGGTTGATGTGATGGTGGTGATGATGGTGGTGGTGATGGTGGCGGTGATGGTGGTGATGGTGGTGGTGATGGTGGTGGTGGATGTGATGGTGGTGATGATGGTGGTGGTGATGGTGGTGGTGGTGGATGTGATGGTGGTGATGGTGGGTATGGTGGTAGTGATGGTGGTGGTGTGTGTGATGGTGGTGATGGTGGATGTAATGGTGGTGATGGTAGGTGTGATGGTAGTGATGGTGATGGTGTGTGTGATGGTGGTGATGGTGATGGTGTGTGTGATGGTGGTGATGGTGGTGGTGTGATGGTGGTGATGGTGGATGTGATGGTGGTGATGATGGTGGTGGTGATGGTGGATGGGTGGTGATGGTTGTGGCGTGATAGTGGGGATGGTGGATGTGATGGTGATGATGGTGGTGGTGATGGTGGTGGTGCGTGTGATGGTGGTGATGGTGGTGATGGTGGATGTGATGGTGGTGATGGTAGTGGTGATGGTGGATGGGTGGTGATGGTTGTGGCGTGATAGTGGGGATGGTGGATGTGATGGTGGTGATGGTGGGTATGGTGGTGGTGATGGTGGGTGTGATGGTTGTGACGGTGATGGTGTGTGTGATGGTGGTGATGGTGGATGTGATTGTGGTGGTGATGTGTGAGCGTGATGGTGGGTCGTGATGGTGGTGATGGTGGGTGTGATGGTGGTGATGGTGGTGGTGATGGTGGTGATGGTGATGGTGGGTGTGGTGATGGTGGTGATGGGCGTCATGGTGGTGATGGTGTGGTGGTAGTGATGGTGGTGATGTGTGTGATGGTAGTGATGGTGGATGTGATGGTGTGATGGTAGTGATGGTGATGGTGTGTGTGATGGTGGTGATGGGCGTCATGGTGGTGATGGTGATGGTGTGATGGTGGTGATGGTGTGGTGGTGGTTGGGGCGTGATAGTGGGGATGGTGGATGTGATGGTGATGATGGTGGATATGGTGGTGGTGATGGTGGTGGTGTGTGTGATGGTGGGTGTGGTGATGGTGGTGGTGTGGTGGTAGTGATGGTGATGGTGGTGATGGGAGTCATGGTGGTGATGGTGATGGTGTGGTAGTAGTGATGGTGGGTGTGGTGATGGTGGTGATGGGCGTCATGGTGGTGATGGTGTGATGGTGGTGATGGTGATGGTGTGATGGTGGTGATGGTGGTGGTGGGTGTGGTGATGGTGGTGATGGGCGTCATGGTGGTGATGGTGATGGTGTGATGGTGGTGATGGTGATGGTGTGATGGTGGTGATGGTGGTGGTGGGTGTGGTGATGGTGGTGATGGGCGTCATGGTGGTGATGGTGATGGTGTGAAGGTGGTGATGGTGATGGTGTGGTGGTAGTGATGGTGGGTGTGGTGATGGTGGTGATGGTGTGGTGATGGTGGTGGTGTGGTGGTAGTGATGGTCTGTGTGATGGTGGTGATGGTGGGTGTGATGGTAGTGATGGTGATGGTGTGTGCGATGGTGAATGTGATGGTGGTGATGGTGTGTGTGGTGATGGTGGTGATGGGCGTCATGGTGGTGATGGTGTATTGGTGATAGTATCACAAGGGAAGTATGAATTGTGGTCGATGCATGGGACCAGGTGTTTCCTCGTATTCGCGCGTGCGTGTGTGTAAGTGTGCGTGTCTCAATGTGAAGTGTGTGTATCTGTGTGTGTGTGTGGTGTACTACGGTGTGTACAGTGCAGGGCAGGTCGTGTGTGCGGTTGCAGGCTGCGTACGTGCGTGCGTGTGTACGGCACGGGATGTGTGCAGGTTTTACACGCTGCGTGTGTGAGTGGTTAGCAGTGGCATGTCTGTGTGTGGCCCGTGGTAGTGTGATTGTTGGGCGGGGGTGGTGGTGGGTGATGTAGCTAGGTTCGTGTGCGCCGGTGAGCTGGCGACCCCTCCACCTGACACTTCTCCGGGCCAAGCACCACAGCGGTGTGAACACCGAAATCAGGGAGATACCCCCCATTGGGATGGGCGTTCATGATTCCTTCTGGCCAGACTCCATCTGGCAGAGCCAGGACACTGAACCCTTTACCCCCCCCCAACCCCCCCTTCTCGGGGGTTCCTCTCGGAACAGGAGACCGATGCGGTCGGGGACCACGTGGAATGTTCGGACTCTCGTTGCGAAGGAGAGGCTGCCACTCCTCTGTCGGGAGCTGGACCGGTACCGCCTGGATCTATCTGTGGCGTTCAGGAGGTCCGGTGGACCGGTTCCGGTGTGTGTGGGTGTTGAGGAGAGGCTGCCACTCCTCCTCTGTTGGGAGCTGTACCGGTACCGCCTGGATCTATCTGTGGCGTTCAGGAGGTCCGGTGGAGTGGCTCTGGTGTGTGTGGGTGTAGAGGAGAGGCTGCCACTTCTCTGTCAGGAGCTGTACCGGTACCGCCTGGATCTCTGTGGCATTCAGGAGGTCCGGTGGAGTGGTTCTGGTGTGTGTGGGTGTAGAGGAGAGGCTGCCAATCCTCTGTCGGGAGCTGGACCGGTACCGCCTGGATCTATCTGTGGCGTTCAGGAAGTCCAGTGGAGTAGCTCTGGTGTGTGTGGGTGTAGAGGAGAGGCTGCCAATCGCCCGTCGGGAGCTGGACCGGTACCGCCTGGTTCTCTGTGGCATTCAGGAGGTCCGGTGGACTAGTTCCGGTGTGTGTGTGTAGAGGAGAGGCTGCCACTCCTCCTCTGTCGGGAGCTGGACC
Organism: Petromyzon marinus; assembly: GCF_048934315.1. NCBI lineage: Eukaryota > Metazoa > Chordata > Hyperoartia > Petromyzontiformes > Petromyzontidae > Petromyzon > Petromyzon marinus. Next base: position 2,820,371 of record NC_133738.1, read on the forward strand.
GGTACCGCCTGGATCTATCTGTGGCGTTCAGGAGGTCCGGTGGACCGGTTCCGGTGTGTGTGGGTGTTGAGGAGAGGCTGCCACTCCTCCTCTGTTGGGAGCTGTACCGGTACCGCCTGGATCTATCTGTGGCGTTCAGGAGGTCCGGTGGAGTGGCTCTGGTGTGTGTGGGTGTAGAGGAGAGGCTGCCACTTCTCTGTCAGGAGCTGTACCGGTACCGCCTGGATCTCTGTGGCATTCAGGAGGTCCGGTGGAGTGGTTCTGGTGTGTGTGGGTGTAGAGGAGAGGCTGCCAATCCTCTGTCGGGAGCTGGACCGGTACCGCCTGGATCTATCTGTGGCGTTCAGGAAGTCCAGTGGAGTAGCTCTGGTGTGTGTGGGTGTAGAGGAGAGGCTGCCAATCGCCCGTCGGGAGCTGGACCGGTACCGCCTGGTTCTCTGTGGCATTCAGGAGGTCCGGTGGACTAGTTCCGGTGTGTGTGTGTAGAGGAGAGGCTGCCACTCCTCCTCTGTCGGGAGCTGGACCGGTACCGCCTGGATCTATCTGTGGCATTCAGGAGGTCCAGTGGAGTTGCTCTGGTGTGTGTAGAGGAGAGGCTGCCAATCGCCCGTCGGGAGCTGTACCGGTACCGCCTGGATCTATCTGTGGCATTCAGGAGGTCCGGTGGAGTGGTTCTGGTGTGTGTGGGTGTAGAGGAGAGGCTGCCACTCCTCTGTCGGGAGCTGGACCGGTACCGCCTGGATCTATCTGTGGCATTCAGGAGGTCCGGTGGAGTGGCTCTGGTGTGTGTGGGTGTAGAGGAGAGGCTGCCACTCCTCTGTCGGGAGCTGCACCGGTACCGCCTGGATCTATCTGTGGCGTTCAGGAGGTCCGCTTGACTGGTTTTGGTTTGTGTGGGTGTTGAGGAGAGGCCGCCACTCCTCTGTCGGGAGCTGGACCGGTACCGCCTGGATCTATCTGTGGCATTCAGGAGGTCCGGTGGACAGACACTGGTGTGTGTGTGTGTGTAGAGGAGAGGCTGCCACTCCTCTGTCGGGAGCTGGACCAGTACCACCTGGATCTATCTGTGGCATTCAGGAGGTCCGCTTGACTGGTTTTGGTGTGTGGGTGTAGAGGAGAGGCCGCCACTCCTCCTCTGTCGGGAGCTGGACCGGTACCGCCTGGATCTCTGTGGAGTGCAGGAGGTCCGGTGGACCGGTTCTGGCTTCAATTATCATGAGGGGTGGACAGTCCTCCACTCGGGGCAGGAAACCGCCAATAGACAGGGAGTGCTTACCACCCCACGGAAGATGGACATCGGTGGAGGGATGCAGGCCAGGCCGATGAGTCAGATGCCTTCTGTGACCTGTCACAGGTGCTGGCTAAAGTGGCCCCTCGGGATAGAGTCATCTTGTTGGGTGACTTCAATGCCCGAGTTGGTCATGATGCTGGCACCTGGTCTGGTGTGATTGGCAGGCATGGGCCAGATCAGCTCAATAACAACGGTAGGAGGCTGCTAGACTTCTGTGCAGCCCATGGGCTTGTAATTACCAACACGCTGTTCCCGTATTGGCGCATCCACACAGCATCGTGGATGCATGCCGGGTCCAAGCAAGAGCATCTGCTGGACTACATAGTGACGGACCAGCAGATGCGAGCCCATGTCCTTGACACCAGGACCTACCGTGGAGCTGATCTGCCCACTGGCCATCGACTTGTCATCTATAAGATGCGCCTGCCATTCTTCCACTCCGGTGGTGGGTGTACACCCAGGACCCGGCTGTCTGGTGATAGATGCAAGCAGGAGTTTCATCATCGCTTTTCGGCTGGGCTTGACATCATCCCTCCCTCCTGATGCTGAAGGGAAAACAGGCGAGGTTTAGGACTGCTGCTCATGCAGCTGCAATGGCTGCATTGGGCACGTGGTCCAAACCTCCTGAAAGACCCTGGCTAAAGGAGGAGGTGTTCCGGTTTATCGCAGCCTTCGCTCGAAGGTTCGGAGAGTCGTGCGGTTGCTGCAAGGGCGAACGGTTGAGATGCGGGTCGCTGAGGAGATGGAGTCTACCTCAGTCGCTCGCGATCACGAATCGCTCTTTAATTCCGTCAAAAAGTAACTTGCAGTGCCTCACCTATTAGCAGCCTTAAGGGAAGGAACAGTCATCCAATCTGTGACTCCCAGGAACAGGTCTGGATGCTTGCTAAGTGGCCCTTCATGTACAGTATATCATATTCTCTGTCTGTCTGCAACAGCAGAAGTGTAGGGAATTCCCACAGGACCTACATCTTTGCTTTATCGGCCTGGTCAATGCCTATGATGCCATCGACAGGCCAGGGGCTCCGGGATTGTTCCTCGTGCTTTCGAGGTCCCTGACAATCTCTGTCCGCAATCGTGAAGGTCCTTCATGATGGTCGGCAGGTCCGCGTTAAGCTACGTGGGCCAGGGGTCGGAGCCATTCCCTGTCCACCTTGGGGTGTGACAGAGACGTCCTCTCTGCAATACACCGCCGCGTTTTACTGGCGACGAACTGGCCACGTTCTGTTCACGTGCCAAACCGTTGCTGATTAGCTGTGTCGGGTGGTGGCGGGTTTCACGACGCATTTATACATTTAAGTTGCGGAGAGAGTGGAGAGTTTCCCAGCTCCGGCCTAACAGCGGAGGTCTCATTCCGAATCAGTCGGGCAGCTTTGCGGAAGCTACCTGGTCTGTTGCTCCACACGACGCTTCGGGTCTTCCTGGCCACAGTCATTCCCTCCCTTCTGTACGCTTGTGAAACGTGGACCCCTCTAATGGAACAGCTGCGTGGGTTAGAACGTTTCGTGCTGGCCTGCCTGCAACAATGCTTCCTGGGTTTAACCTGCAGGCTGGCTTGTGCGAGGAGCTCACAAATCCTCGAAAGATCTGGGTGCGGTCCCAATCGGTGAACTCCTCCAGCAGGCAAGGCTGCGTTGGCTGGGTCATGTAGCCCGCATGCCCAGCCACCGCATGCCGTAACAGCTTTTGTTCGGCCGGATCGAGGGGGCTAAACGGGCGCGGCACGGGCTAGAGATTAGATGGAGTGATGTGGTACAGGAGGACGTGGAGCTGAGTGGACTTGCCGATGACCGGTACCAGCGGTGTCAAGATCGGCCTCTGTGGAGGAGGCTCGTGAAGGACGCTACTGGGCAGTTGGAGGCAGTCGCCCTCCAACAACAACGGAGGGCGGAGGAGCGACGCTCACAACAACGAGCGGAGCGCCGGGTGGCTAAAGCACAGCAGGTTGGCACAGTTTGGGGCACAGGTGGTGCATCAGCCAGTCATCTCAATTGACCCATTGCACCTGCTGGGTCTGTCCCGTGGCCTCCTGTCAAGGACCCTTACACTTCACGTGACCTCAAGGTGCACCTGGCCTGGCACAGGCCCCGTGGCAAATGGCGGTTATTGGTGTCGGTGTGTGTGTCTCTGTGTGTGTGTCTCTGTGTCTCTGTGTGTCTGTGTGTGTGTCTGTGTGTGTGTGTGTGTGTCAGTATCTGTGTATGTGTGTCTCTGTGTCTGTGTGTGTCAGTATCTGTGTGTGTCTGTTTCTGCGTGTCAGTATCTGTGTCTGTGTGTGTCAGTGTCTGTGTGTGTGTCTGTTTCTGTGTGTGTCAGTATCTGTGTGTGTGTGTCTGTGTGTGTCAGTGTCTGTGTGTGTGTCTCTGTGTATGTGTGTGTCTGTGTGTGTCTGTCAGTATCTGTGTCTGTGTGTCTCTGTGTCTGTATGTGTCAGTATCTGTGTCTGTGTGTGTCTATGTGTGTCTGTGTGTGTATGTGTCTGTGTGTGTGTCTGTGTGTCTGTGTGTATGTGTGTGTGTCAGTGTCTGTGTGTGTCTGTGTGTGTCTGTGTGTGTGTGTGGTGAGTGGTGGTATAGTGGTCAGTGCGGGTTCGATTCCCGCTCACGGCCAACACCACCAGTGACGATTATCTGAACCGGTCCCGGGCCTCCCCTAGGTCGACTCAGCCTGAAATGAGTAGCTGGTGCGGTGTAGTAAACATCGTCACTGGGGAGAAAAAGGTGGCCGGGCGTGGTGCTGGCCACCCACCCCCTCTGTGTGTGTAGCCACAGTGCCGGTAGCCTTCACGGGGGATCTGTGTGTGTGTGTACACGAGTGTGTATGTGTTTGTGTGTTTATCTGCGTGTATGTGTACATGAGTGTGTGTGTATGGGTACGTGTGTGTCTACGTGTGTGTGTATGTGTACGTGTGTGTATATCCGCGTGTGTTTGTGTGTGTATCTGTGTGTGTGTACGTGTGTGTGTGTGTACGTGTGTGTGTTTGTGTGTATACGTGTGTGTACGTGTGTGTGTTTGTGTATGTATTTGTGTGTATGTGTTTGTGTGTTTATCTGTGTGTATCTGTACGTGTGTGTGTGTGTGTGTACGTGTGTGCGTTTGTGTGTGTATTTGTGTGTATGTGTGTGTATATCCGCGTGTGTTTGTGTGTGTATCTGTGTGTATGTGTACGTGAGTGTGTGTGTATGGGTACGTGTGTGTGTACGTGTGTGTGTATTTGTGTGTACGTGTGTGTATATCTGCGTGTGTTTGTGTGTGTATCTGTGTGTGTACGTGTGTGTGTACATGTGTGTGTTTGTGTTTATTTGTGTGTATGTGTACTTGTGTGTATATCCGCGTGTGTTTGTGTGTGTATTTGTGTGTATGTGTACGTGTGTGTATATCCGCGTGTGTGTGTGTACGTGTGTGTATATAAGGCAGGCAGGCCAGAGGGAGATGTATGGGTTTAATTTGGGGTTTAATTTGGGGTTTGACTTCGTCTCTACGAGCGGTGTCTGGAGACACCCACACAGAGACACACACACACAGACACACACACAGAGATACACAGAGACACACAGACATAGAGACATAGACAAAAATCCCCAAGGTAGCCTCTAGCAGGGCTGTAGGGGCAAGTGCTGTTAGTAGCGAGTAGCAGCAGCAGTGTCTATGTACTACACACACCACACACAGACAAAGCTACCCCAGATAGCCTCTAGTAGGGCTGTAGGGGCAAGTGCTGTTAGTAGCGACTAGCAGCAGCAGTGTCTATGTACTACACACACCACACACACAGACAAAGCTCCCCCAGGTAGCCTCTAGCAGGGCTGTAGGGGCAAGTGCTGTTAGTAGCGAGTAGCAGCAGCAGTGTCTATGTACTACACACACCACACACAGACAAAGCTCCCCCAGGTAGCCTCTGGCAGGGCTATAGGGGCAAGTGCTGTGAGTAGCGAGTAGCAGCAGCAGTGTCTATGTACTACATACACCACACACAGACAAAGCTCCCCCAGGTAGCCTCTAGCAGGGCTGTAGGGGCAAGTGCTGTTAGTAGCGAGTAGCAGCAGCAGTGTCTATGAATGTGTGTGTCTGAATGTGTCTCTGAATGTGTGTGCCTGAATGTGTGTGTCTGAATGTGCCTGAGTGTTTCCCATACCTGGGCAGTGTGCTTATGATCGGCTCCAGTTTAACAGCAGAGGTCTCACTCCGAATCAGTCGAGTGGCAATATCTTTTCATCGGTTGCGTAACGCCGCTGTGTGGAAGCTACCTGGTCTGTCGCTCCGCACTAAGCTTCAGGTCTTCTCGGCCACGGTCATTCCCTCCCTTCTCTACGCTTGCGAAACGTGGACCCCCCTAATGGAACATTTTCGCCGGTTAGGAACATTTAGGATGGCTTGCCTACGATCCATCCTGGGTTTAACCTGACTGGATTGTGTGAGGAGCTCACAAATCCTTGAAAGATCTGGGCAAGGTCCCATCGGTGAGCTCCTCCGGCGGGGAAGGCTGCGATGGCTGGGTCATGTAGCCCGCATGCCCAGCCACCGCATGCCGAAACAGCTTTTGTTCGGCCGGATTGAGGGGGCTAAGCGGGCGCGGCACGGGCTAGAGAAGAGATGGAGTGATGTGGTACAGGAGGACGTGGAGCTGAGTGGACTTGCCGATGACTGGTACCAGCGGTGTCAAGATCGGCCTCTGTGGAGGAGGCTCGTGAAGGATGCTACTGGGCAGTTGGAGGCTGTCGCCCTCCAACAACAACGGAGGGCGGATGAGCGACGCTCACAACAACGAGCGGAGCGCCGGGTGGCTAAAGCACAGCAGGTTGGCACAGTAGGGGGCACAGGTGGTGCATCAGCCAGTCATCTCAGTCAGTCGACCCGTGGCACCTGGGTCTGCCCCGTGACCTCCTGCCAGCGGGCGTTCGACACTTCACGTGGCCTCAGGGTGCACATAGCCTGGCACAAGCGTCGTGGTGACATCACCGCCACTTAGTGGCGAATGGCGGTTGTTGTTATATATGTGTGTATATATATATGTGTGTGTATGTTTGTGTATGTGTATATATGTGTGTGTATGTGTGTGTATGTGTGTGTCTGTGTGTATATGTGTGTGTCTGTGTGTGTGTGTCTGCGTGTGTATCTGTGTGTGTGTGTATCTGTGTGTGTGTCTGCGTGTGTGTGTGTATGTGTGTTTATATGTATGTGACTGTGTGTGTATGTGTATATATGTGTGTGTATATGTGTGTGTGTATATATATGTGTATATATGTGTGTATGTATCTGTGTGTGTGTCTGTGTGTGTATGTATTTATATATCTGTGTGTATCTGTGTGTGTGTCTGTGTGTGTATGTGTATCTGTGTATATGTGTGTGTGTGTATGTGTGTGTGTATATATGTGTATATGTATATATGTGTATGTATCTGTGTGGGGAGCGGTAGTGTAGCGGTTAGCGCGCTGCGCTATGAACCTGGCGACCCGGGTTCGATTCCCGCTCACGGCCAACACCAGTGACGATTATCTGAATCGGTCCTGGGCCTCCCCTAGGTCGACTCAGCCTCAAATGAGTACCTGGTGCGGTGTGTAAACATTGCCACTAGGGAGACAAAGGCGGTCGGGCGTGGTGCTGGCCACCCACCCCCTCGTGTACCGTTCCGGCCTTCATAGGTGCTCGCTAACAGCACTTGCCCCTACAGTCTGTTAAGGCTATATGGGGGATCTTTGTCTTTGCTTTTGTGTCTGTGTGTGTATCTGTGTGTGTATGTGTATCTGTGTATATGTATCTGTGTATGTGTATATATCTGTGTGTATCTGTGTGTGTGTGTGTCTGTGTGTGTGTATGTATCTGTGTGTGTATGTGTATCTGTGTATATGTATTTGTGTGTATGTATCTGTGTGTCTGTGTGTATCTCGTTAAGCTCCCGTCCCTGGCAAACTCCCTAATTGGGCCTCCAGGGAGTGGGGATTCATGCACGGGGAGAGGGGGGGGCAGGGGGGGGCAGTGGGGGGGATGAAGGGACAGGGGGGGGCAGGGGGGGGAGGATGAAGGGACGGGGGGGGATGAAGGGAGAGGGGGGAGGGGGGATAAAGGAGGGGGGAGAGAGGGGGGGGGATAAAGGCTATATGGGGGATCTCTGTGTGTGTGGGTGTGTGTGTGTGACTGTGTGTGTGTCTCTCTGTGTGTGTGTGACTGTGTGTGTGTGGGTGTGTGTGTGTGTCTGTGTGTGTGTGGCTGTGTGTGTGTGTGTCTGTGTGTGTGTGTGTCTGTGTGTGTGTGGCTGTGTGTGTGTGGCTGTGTGTGTGTGGGTGTGTGTGTGGCTGTGTGTGTGTCTCTCTGTGTGTGTGTGATTGTGTGTGTGTCTCTCTGTGGGTGTGTGGCTGTGTGTGTGTCTCTCTGTGTGTGTGTGACTGTGTGTGTGTTTGGCTGTGGGTGTGTGTGTGTGTGGGTGTGTGTGTGTCTGTGTGTCTCTCTGTGTGTGTGTGACTGTGTGTGTGTCTCTGTGTGTGTGTGTGGCTGTGTGTGTGTGTGGGTGTGTGTGTGTGTCTCTCTGTGTGTGTGTGTCTGTGTGTGTGTGTCTGTGTGTGTGGCTGTGTGTGTGTCTCTCTGTGTGTGTGTGGCTGTGTGTGTGGCTCTCTGTGTGTGTGTGACTGTGTGTGTGTGGGTGGGTGTGTGTGTGGCTGTGTGTGTGTGGCTGTGTGTGTCTCTCTGTCTGTGTGTGGCTGTGTGTGTGTCACTGTGTGTGTGTGACTGTGTGTGTGTCTCTGTGTGTGTGTGTGACTGTGTGTCTCTGTGTGTGTGTGTACACTGTGTGTGTGTGACTGTGTGTGAGTGATAGTGTAGTAGCGGTTAGCGCTACGCTGCGCTATGAACCTGGCGACCCGGGTTCGATTCCCGCTCACGGCCAACACCGGTGACGATTATCTGAACCGGTCCCGGGCCTCACCTAGGTCGACTCAGCCTCAAATGAGTACCTGGTGCGGTGTGTAAACATTGCCACTAGGGAGACAAAGGCGGTCGGGCGTGGTGCTGGCCACCCACCCCCTCGTGTACCGTTCCGGCCTTCATAGGTGCTCGCTAACAGCACTTGCCCCTACAGTCTGTTAAGGCTATATGGGGGATCTTTGTCTTTGTGCGTGTATCTGTGTGTGTCTGTGTGTGTGTCTGTATGTGTACCTGTGTGTGTGTGTATGTCTGTGTGTGTGTGTCTGTGTGTGTGTTTGTGTGTGTGTCTGTGTATGTGTGTGTCTGTGTGTTTGTTTGTGTGTGTGTCTGTGTGTGTGTCTGTGTGTGTGTCTGTGTGTCTGTGTGGGTGTCTGAGTGGGTGTCTGAGTGTGTGTCTGTGTGTCTGTGTGTGTGTCTGTGTGTGTATCTGTGTGTGTGTGTCTGTGTGTGTCTGTGTGTGTGTGTCTGTGTGTGTGTGTCTGAGTGTGTGTTTGTGTGTGTGTGTCTGAGTGTGTGTGTGTCAGTGTGTCTGAGTGTCTGAGTGTGTCTGAGTGTCTGTGTGAGTGTCTGAGTGTGTCTGAGTGAGTGTCTGAGTGTGTGTGTGTCTGATTGGCTCAGTGTGTGTGTGTCTGAGTGTCTCAGTGTGTGTGAGTGTCTGAGTGTCTCAGTGTCTGAGTGTCTGATTGTCTCAGTGTGTGTGTGTCTGAGTGTCTCAGTGTCTCAGTGTCTCAGTGTGTGTGTGTCTGAGTGTCTCAGTGTGTGTGAGTGTCTGAGTGTCTCAGTGTGTGTGTGTCTGAGTGTCTCAGTGTGTGTGAGTGTCTGAGTGTCTCAGTCTGTATGAGTGTCTGAGTGTCTCAGTGTGTGTGTGTGTCTGAGTGTCTCAGTGTGTGTGTGTGTCTGAGTGTCTGAGAGTGTGTGTGTGTCTGAGTGTCTGAGTGTCTCAGTGTGTGTGTGTCTGAGTCTGTCTGAGAGTGTGTGTGTGTCTGAGTGTCTCAGTGTGTGTGTGTCTGAGTGTCTCAGTGTGTGTGTGTCTGAGTGTCTGAGTGTCTCAGTGTGTGTGTGTGTCTGAGTGTCTGAGTGTCTGAGAGTGTGTGTGTGTCTGAGTGTCTGAGTGTGTGTTTGTGTTTGCGCTATGAACCTGGCGACCCGGGTTCGATTCCCGCTCACGGCCAACACCGGTGACGATCATCTCAACCGGTCATTGGCCTCGCCTAGGTCCACTCAGCCTCAAATAAGTAGCTGGTGTAGCGGTGTAGAGTAGTCAACATCGCTAGCACTGGGGAGACAAAGGTGGCCGGTAGGCTTCATAAGTGCTCGCTAAGAGCACTTGCCCCTACAGCCCTGCTAGAGGCTACCTGGGGTAGCTTTGTCTGTGTGTGGTGTGTGTAGTACATAGACACTGCTGCTGCTACTCGCCAGCTAACAGCACTTGCCCCTACAGCCCTGCTAGAGGCTACCTAGGGTAGCTTTTTCTGTGTGTGGTGTGTGTAGTACATAGACACTGCTGATACTACTCGCCAGCTAACAGCACTTGCCCCTACAGCCCTGCTAGAGGCACCTGGGGGAGCTTTGTCTCTGTGTGTGGTGTGTGTAGTACATAGACACCGCTGCTGCTACTCGCTACTCACAGCACTTGCCCCTACCGCCCTGCTAGAGGCTACCTGGGGGAGCTGTGTGTGTGGTGTGTGTAGTACATAGACCAGTGGTTCTTAACCTGGGTTCGATCGAACCCCAGGGGTTCGGTGAGTCGATCTCAGGGGTTCGGCAGAGCCCCCGCCACGGAGGTCCGGACACACTTGAATTATTGTGTAAATTTGTGATGACACACACGGCCCGCTTGGCCATCACTGGCTGCAGATGATCATGCTACACTGCTTGGCCAATCAGCGCTGCGGGGAATTTAGTGCGTACTCAGTAGTCAACGTGTGACTGTTGTTGTCGTACGTCGTGTGATTTCTTTAATATTTTATCCATACTAACTATGTCGGGCAAAAGAAGAAAGTGGTCGGACGAATATGTACAACATGGATTCTCATGTATCACGGAACGTGATGGGAGTGAGCGTCCTATCTGCATGATTTGCAACGCCAAGTTGAGCAACTCTAGTCTTGCACCGGCAAAACTAAAGGAACACTTCTTGAAGCTGCATGGAGACGGGGAATACAAGAACACAACACTTGCTGAATTCAGGGTGAAGAGAGTCAGATTCGATGAAAGGGCCACTCTGCCTGCTCTTGGATTTGTACCTGTTAACAAACCGATCCTGACAGCATCGTACGAAGTTGCTTACCTGATCGCAAAGCAGGGCAAGCCACACACCATTGGTGAAACACTTGTGAAACCAGCTGCATTAAAGATGGCGAATCTGATACTCGGAACAGCGGCCAAAGGTAAATTATCCCAAATTCCCCTTTCAAATGACACCGTCAGTGACAGAATAGAAGACATGAGTAAAGACATCTTGGCTCAAGTAGTCGCGGATCTGATTTCAAGCCCGGCAAAATTCAGCCTTCAACTCGACGAAACCACAGACGTTTCTGATCTAAGCCAGCTTGCTGTTTTTGTACGCTATGTGAAAGACGACATGATAAAAGAAGAGTTTTTATTTTGTAAGCCTCTTACAACAACAACGAAGGCAGCCGATGTGAAGAAGCTTGTGGATGACTTCTTCAGAGACAACAATCTTTCATGGGATATGGTTTCTGCAGTTTGTACGGACGGAGCTCCAGTCATGCTGGGAAGAAAGTCTGGTTTTGGTGCGCTAGTAAAGGCCGATGCACCACACATCATTGTGACGCATTGTATTCTGCACAGGCATGCGTTGGCAACAAAAACCTTACCTCCAAAAATGGCAGAAGTATTAAAAACTGTGGTGGAATGTGTGAACTATGTGCGAAAAAGTGCTCTGAGGCACCGCATCTTCAGTGAGCTGTGTAAAGAAATGGGCTCTCAATTTGAGGTACTTCTGCTCCATTCTAATATTCGGTGGTTATCCCGGGGACAGGTGCTGAATCGTGTTTTTGCCATGCGTGTGGAATTAGCCCTGTTTTTGCAAGAGCACCAACACTGCCATGCAGATTGCTTCAAAAATCCTGAGTTCATTCTCATTTTAGCGTACATGGCTGATATATTCGCAGCTCTCAATCATCTCAATCAGCAGATGCAGGGTGGTGGAGTCAATATCATGGAAGCGGAAGAACACCTGAAGGCTTTTAAAAAAAAGCTACCGTTATGGAAACGACGAACAGAGAACAATAACTTCGCAAACTTCCCGCTTCTGGACGACTGTGCAAGTAAGATCGAAGATGTGTCTGGAATCGGAGATATTTCTGTATCCACGGAACTGAAGCAAACAATTGCCACGCACTTAGATGAGCTTGCAAAGTCTCTCGACGGATATTTCCCTACAAGAGAGTCATATCCAGCATGGGTGAGACAGCCGTTCACGTTTGCTTTTGAAACAGCAGATGTCAATGATGAATTCCTCGACGAAATCATTGAAATTCAGCAGAGCCAGGTTCAACAGCAACTCTTCAGAACAACAACGCTCTCAACGTTTTGGTGTCGACAAATGAACAAGTATCCAGTTATTGCTAAGAAAGCCCTGGATTTTTTTATACCATTTGTTACAACATATCTTTGTGAGCAATCCTTTTCGAGGATGCTGGACATAAAAACGAAGAAAAGGAACAGACTTTGCTGTGAAAATGACATGAGAGTGGCACTTGCCAAGGTGAAGCCACGCATATCTGAACTGATCACTCAAAGGCAACAGCAGAAGTCACATTGATTTCCAGGTATGTAATTTGTTGTGAGTTTATGCATTGTGTTGGTTTTATTCTTTGAACAAGGTAATGTTCATGCACGGCTCATTTTGTGTACCAGTAAAAAACATATCTATGTCTTGAATTTGAAAAAAATCACATTTTATTTTTCACTAAAGAGGGGTTCGGTGAATGCGCATATGAAACTGGTGGGGTTCGGTACCTCCAACAAGGTTAAGAACCACTGACATAGACACTGCTGCTGCTACTCGCCAGCTAACAGCACTTGCCCCTACAGCCTTGCTGGAGGCTACCTGGGGGAGCTTTGTCTGTGTGTGTGGTGTGTGTAGTACATAGACACTGCTGCTGCTACTCGATACTAACAGCACTTGCCCCTACAGCCCTGCTAGAGGCTACCTGCGGTAGCTTTGTCTGTGTGTGTGGTGTGTGTAGTACATAGACACTGCTGCTGCTACTCGCCAGCTAACAGCACTTGCCCCTACAGCCCTGCTAGAGGCTACCTGGGGGTAGCTTTGTCTGTGTGTGGTGTGTGTAGTACATAGACACTGCTGCAGCTACTCGCTAGCTAACAGCACTTGCCCCTACAACCCTGCCAGAGGCTACCTGGGGGAGCTTTGTCTGTGTGTGGTGTGTGTAGTACATAGACACTGCTGCTGCTACTCGCCACCAACACCACTTGCCCCTACAGCCCTGCTAGAGGCTACCTGGGGTAGCTTTGTCTGTGTGTGTGGTGTGTGTAGTACATAGACACTGCTGCTGCTACTCGCCAGCCAACACCACTTGCCCCTACACCCCTGCTAGAGGCTACCTGGGGGTAGCTTTGTCTGTGTGTGTGGTGTGTGTAGTACATAGACACTGCTGCTGCTACTCGCTACTAACAGCACTTGCCCCTACAGCCCTGCTAGAGGCTACCTGGGGGAGCTTTGTCTGTGTGTGTAGTGTGTGTAGTACATAGACACTGCTGCTGCTACTCGCTACTAACAGCACTTGCCCCTGCAGCCCTGCTAGAGGCTACCTGGGGTAGCTTTGTCTGTGTGTGGTGTGTGTAGTACATAGACACTGCTGCTGCTACTCGCCAGCTAACAGCACTTGCCCCTACAGCCCTGCTAGAGGCTACCTGGGGCTAGCTTTGTCTGTGTGTGTGGTGTGTGTAGTACATAGACACTGCTGCTGCTACTCGCCAGCCAACACCACTTGCCCCTACAGCCCTGCTAGAGGCTACCTGGGGTAGCTTTGTCTGTGTGTGTGGTGTGTGTAGTACATAGACACTGCTGCTGCTACTCGCCAGCCAACACCACTTGCCCCTACACCCCTGCTAGAGGCTACCTGGGGTAGCTTTGTCTGTGTGTGTGGTGTGTGTAGTACATAGACACTGCTGCTGCTACTCGCCAGCCAACACCACTTGCCCCTACACCCCTGCTAGAGGCTACCTGGGGGTAGCTTTGTCTGTGTGTGTGGTGTGTGTAGTACATAGACACTGCTGCTGCTACTCGCCAGCCAACACCACTTGCCCCTACACCCCTGCTAGAGGCTACCTGGGGGTAGCTTTGTCTGTGTGTGTGGTGTGTGTAGTACATAGACACTGCTGCTGCTACTCGCCAGCCAACACCACTTGCCCCTACACCCCTGCTAGAGGCTACCTGGGGGTAGCTTTGTCTGTGTGTGTGGTGTGTGTAGTACATAGACACTGCTGCTGCTACTCGCCAGCCAACACCACTTGCCCCTACACCCCTGCTAGACGCTACCTGGGGGTAGCTTTGTCTGTGTGTGTGGTGTGTGTAGTACATAGACACTGCTGCTGCTACTCGCCAGCCAACACCACTTGCCCCTACACCCCTGCTAGACGCTACCTGGGGTAGCTTTGTCTGTGTGTGTGGTGTGTGTAGTACATAGACACTGCTGCTGCTACTCGCTACTAACAGCACTTGCCCCTACAGCCCTGCTAGAGGCTACCTGGGGGTAGCTTTGTCTGTGTGTGTGGTGTGTGTAGTACATAGACACTGCTGCTGCTACTCGCTACTAACAGCACTTGCCCCTACAGCCCTGCTAGAGGCTACCTGGGGGTAGCTTTGTCTGTGTGTGTGGTGTGTGTAGTACATAGACACTGCTGCTGCTACTCGCCAGCCAACACCACTTGCCCCTACACCCCTGCTAGACGCTACCTGGGGGCTAGCTTTGTCCACGCGCGCGTGTGCGCGTGTGCCGAGATTCCTGCTGAGCCTCCGGGCGTTACTTCCCGAAGGCAACGCATCGCCAACGAACGGCCAAAACACTCAGGCCACCGGGACGGCACGGCGTGGCCGCGGACCGCCGAGGCCGACAGCGCCGGTCGCGACGTCTCGGCCCGCTTCCACGACGGGCCGCGACAGCACCTCGGGCCCCCAGGTCCACGTTTCGCCGGAGACTCGCTCGGGACGTAGATTTCTTCCTCCGGGCGAACGGCGGCGATCCCCGGCGGCCCCCTTCTTCGGTACCGGGGGGTCCCCGAGAAACCACCGCCGCCGCCCATTATCGTGTCATTCGCCGCCTCCGTCCGCGCCTCTTTTCCCCCGCGCTCAGGCTCAGTCACGCGGTGACGCAAGCGCTAACCCCCACCCACCACCACCAGTAGCCAACCACGAGTCAAGTAGCAAAGGTCGCCGGAGAGATTCTTTGACAAGCGGGGGGGAAAAGGCCCAATGATGAACAACCCCCCCCCCACACACCACCACCACCGGCCCGGCCCGGCCCGCCCCTCTCCCCGCCCCGGTCCGTGAAAAAAATTGTCTTCCACGAAACCCGGTCCCTGGTGCCAGCGAGATTGGGGACCGCGGCTGCCCCGTGGGACACCCGGCGTCCGCGCCTTGGCCACGCCCACCTTCCGGAATCCTCGGGAAGGATCTGAACCCCCGAGCTGCGTGACCAACCCCCGGGCCTTTCGTGAGCCTCGTTCCCACGGCCGCCACCTCCCTCACCCTGCCCTGTAGGGGGGTCTGGCGCTGCACGCCGCTACAGCGTGCCCCTCCAGGGCCGGTGCTACACCCGCACCGCGGTGGTGTCCCCGGTGTGGCTACCCCGCTACAGCGTGCCCCTCCAGGGCTGGTACTACACCCGCACTGCTGTGGTGTCTGCGTGTCGCTACGCCGCTACAGCGTGCCCCTCCAGGGCCGGTGCTACACCCACACCGCTGTGGTGTCCCCGGTGTCGCTACATGTGTAACATTGTGTGTGTGTGTGTGTAACATTGTGTGTGTGTAACATTGTGTGTGTGTGTGTAACATTGTGTGTGTGTAACATTGTGTGTGTGTGTAATATTGTGTGTGTGTAACATTGTGTGTGTGTAACATTGTGTGTGTGTAACATTGTGTGTGTGTGTGTAATATTGTGTGTGTGTAACATTGTGTGTGTGTAACATTGTGTGTGTGTGTGTAACATTGTGTGTGTGTAACATTGTGTGTGTGTGTGTAATATTGTGTGTGTGTAACATTGTGTGTGTGTAACATTGTGTGTGTGTGCAATGCGTCTCTGTGTGTAACATTGTGTGTGTGTGTAACATTGTGTGTGTGTAACATTGTGTGTAAGTGTAACATTGTGTGTGTGTGTGTGCAATGCATCTCTGTGTGTAACAATGTGTCTCTGTGTGTAACAATGTCTCTCTTTGTGTTTACAGATTTTAAGATCACTTTTCTGTACCCAAAAGATTATAATGACAAGGTACATACACTCACTCACTCATACACTCACTGATACACTCACTTATACATTCACTCATACACTCACTCACACACTCACTCATACACTCACTGATACACTCACTCATACATACACTCATACACTCACTCACACACTTACTCACTCATACACTCACACACTCACTCACTCATACACTCACTCACTCATACATACACTCACTCATACACTCACATACTCACTTATACTTACATACACTCATACACTCACTCACTCATACACTCATACACTCACTCATACACTCACTCATACACTCACTCATACACTCACTCATACACTCACTCATACATACACTCATACACTCACACTCACTCACTCATACACTCACTCACTCATACACTGACTCACTCATACACTCACTCATACACTCACTCACTCATACACTCACTCACTCATACACTCACTCATACACTCACTCATACACTCACTCATACACTCACTCACTCATACACTCACTCACTCACACACTCACTCACTCATACACTCACTCATACACTCACTCACTCATACACTCACACACTCACTCATACACTCACTCACTCATACACTCACTCATACACTCACTCATAAACTCCCTCACTCATACACTCACTCATACACTCACTTATACACTCACTCATTCATACACTCACTCATACACTCAGCCATACACTCACTCACTCATACACTCACTCATACACTCATACACTTACTCATACACTCACTCATACATTCACTCACTCATACTCTCACTCACTCACTCATACACTCACACATTCACACACTTACTCACTCATACACTCACTCACTCATACACTCACTCACACATACACTCACTCATACACTCACTCATACACTTACTCACTCATACACTCACTCATACACTCACTCACTCATACACTCACACATACAACAACAAGAATAACCGCCATTCGCCACTAAGTGGCGGTGACGTCACCACGACGCTTGTGCCAGGCCATGTGCACATTGAGGCCACGTGAAGTGTCGAACGCCCGCTGGCAGGAGGTCACGGGGCAGACCCAGCAGGTGCCACGGGTCGACTGACTGAGATGACTGGCTGATGCACCACCTGTGCCCCCTACTGTGCCAACCTGCTGTGCTTTAGCCACCCGGCGCTCCGCTCGTTGTTGTCAGCATCGCTCCTCCGCCCTCCGTTGTTGTTGGAGGGCGACTGCCTCCAACTGCCCAGTAGCGTCCTTCACGAGCCTCCTCCACAGAGGACGATCTTGACACCGCTGTTACCAGTCATCGGCAAGTCCACTCAGCTCCACGTCCTCCTGTACCACATAACTCCATCTCTTCTTTAGCCCGTGCCGCGCCCGCTTAGCCCCCTCGATCCGGCCGAACAAAAGCTGTTTCGGCATGCGGTGGCTGGGCATGCGGGCTACATGACCCAGCCAACGCAGCCTTGCCTGCCGGAGGAGCTCACCGATGGGACCTTGCCCAGATCTTTCAGGGATTTGTGAGCTCCTCACACAATCCAGCCTGCAGGTTAAACCCAGGATGGATGGATCGTAGGCAGGCCAGCCTAAATGTTTCTAACCGGCGAAGATGTTCCATTAGGGGGGTCCACGTTTCGCAAGCGTAGAGAAGGGAGGGAATGACCGTGGCTGAGAAGACCTGATGCTTCGTGCAGAGCGACAGACCAGGTAGCTTCCACACAGCGTTACGCAACCGATGAAAAGATATTGCCACTCGACTGATTCGGAGTGAGACCTCTGCTGTTAAACTGTAGCCATTCATAAGCACACTGCCCAGGTATGGGAAACTCTTCACTGTCTCCACAACTGCCCCATCACCGATTGGGAGTTGTGGGGGTGGAGTGTCCGATGGTACAAAATACCCAGGCAGGTGCTTAGTTTTAGTGGGGCTGATGGTAAGGCCGCATCTCTTAGTGGCACGCTCCAGTCTCAGCAGCAGCGTCTCCAACTCCTCCTCTGACTGAGCAGCTATTACCAAATCATCAGCATACATAACGTGGTTGAGCAATAGGGAGCCATCCCTTGACCGCACCCGGGCATCGATCAGCCTCCCATTATATCTATACCATATGGAGATTCCCCGGTACAGCTATTGAAGGCTTCACGAACTACGTGGTCAAAATAGATGTTAAATAATGTGGGAGCCAGAGGACATCCCTGTCGCACCCCAAGGTGTACAGGGAATGGCTCTGACTCCCGGCCACGTAGTTTTACCCGGGCCCGCTCACCATCATGAAGGTCCTTAATGATCGTGAGCAGAGGGTCAGGGACTCCGAAAGCACGGAGAACAACCCAGAGCCCAGGCCTACTGATGCTATCATAGGCCTTGACCAGGTCAATAAAGCAGAGATATAGGTCTTGTTGGAATTCCCTATACCTCTGCTGTAGCAGACGGACAGAAAATATGGCATCTGTGCAGGACCGCCCTTTCCTGAAACCGCATTGGGGCTCCGCAAGCCTCTCCTCAGCGTGCCTGGCAAGGCGATGTTGAATAATCCTTGCCAGGACCTTTCCCGGCACACTGAGGAGTGAGATGCCCCTGTTGTTGTTACAGACACACACACACAGACAACAACAACAACCGCCATTCGCCACTAAGTGGCGGTGATGTCACCACGACGCTTGTGCCAGGCCATGTGCACCTTGAGGCCACGTGAAGTGTCGACTGCCCGCGGGCAGGTCACGGGACAGACCAAGGTGGCACGGGTCGCCTGACTGAGATGACTGGCTGGCAAAACAACCCCCTACCTCCTCGCGGTGCCGGACGGGCAACTCTGTCGTGGACAATGCTGTGGGGGGAGGGCCAATTCCGATTGGCTCCTCCCCTCATGGCGTCTGTGTCCACCACAGGGGCTAAACAGGGGCTCTGGACGGGTGCGAGGGGCTGGTAACCCCTCCACCTTCAATGAATTACCACGAAACTACGACTTAAATATGTCACACACAGACGCACACAGACACACGCACACACGCAGACACACACACACGCAGACACACACAGACACACACTGACATACACAGAGATGATGATGCTGCTGATGATGATCCTGATGATGATGTTTACTGGTGTCTCAGGAAATGTTGGTGACACTGCCCAAGTTCTGTTTCCCGTTCGACCTCAGCAAGTGAGAGACAAAGACGTCTGTTACACCACACACACAGACAAAGCTCCCCCAGGTAGCCTCTGGCAGGGCTGTAGGGGCAAGTGCTGTTAGTAGCGAGTAGCAGCAGCAGTGTCTATGTACTACACACACCACACACACAGACAAAGCTACCCCAGGTAGCCTCTAGCAGGGCTGTAGGGGCAAGTGCTGTTAGTAGCGAGTATCAGCAGCAGTGTCTATGTACTACACACACCACACACACAGCTACCCCAGGTAGCCTCTAGCAGGGCGGTAGGGGCAAGTGCTGTTGGTAGCGAATAGCAGCAGCAGTGTCTATGTACTACACACACCACACACAGACAAAGCTACCCCAGGTAGCCTCTAGCAGGGCTGTAGGGGCAAGTGCTGTTAGTAGCGAGTAGCAGCAGCAGTGTCTATGTACTACACACACCACACACAGACAAAGCTACCCCAGGTAGCCTCTAGATACCCAGGTATTGAACCCAGTCCCTCAGTGAGAGAGAGAGAGAGAGACACCCAGACCCAGGGATCGAACCCAGGTCCTGAGTGATAGAGAGAGACACCCAGACCCAGGGATTGAACCCAGATCCTCAGTGAGAGACACCCAGACCCAGCGATCGAATCCAGGTCCTCAGAGAGACAGAGACACCCAGACCCAGGGATCGAACCCAGGTTCTGAGAGAGAGACACCCAGACCCAGGGATCGAACCCAGGCTCTCAGTGATAGAGAGAGACACCAGGACCAGGGATAGAACCCAGGTCCTCAGTGATAGAATCACCCAGACCCAGGGATAGAACCCAGGTCCTCAGAGAGAGACACCCAGACCCAGGGATAGAACCCAGGTCCTCAGTGATAGAATCACCCAGACCCAGGGATCGATCCCAGTCTCTCCGTGATAGAATCACCCAGACCCAGGGATAGAACCCAGGTCCTCAGTGATAGAGAGAGAGACACCAGGACAAGGGATCGAACCCAGGTCCTCAGTGATAGAGAGAGAGACACCAGGACAAGGGATCGAACCCAGGTCCTCAGTGATAGAATCACCCAGACCCAGGGATAGAACCCAGGTCCTCAGAGAGAGACACCCAGACCCAGGGATAGAACCCAGGTCCTCAGTGAGAGAGACACCGAGACCCAGGGATCGATTCCAGGCTCTCAGACACAGAGACACCCAGACCCAGGGATCGAACCCAGGTCCTCAGTGATAGAGAGACACCCAGACCCAGGGATCGAACTCAGGTCCTCAGTGATAGAGAGAGAGAGACACCCAGACCCAGGGATCGAACTCAGGTCCTCAGTGATAGAGAGAGAGAGACACCCAGACCCAGGGATAGAACCCAGGCTCTCAGTGATAGAGACACACCAGGACCAGGGATAGAACCCAGGTCCTCAGTGATAGAATCACCCAGACCCAGGGATCAAACCCAGGCTCTCAGTGACAGAGACACCGAGACCCAGGGATAGAACCCAGGTCCTCAGTGATAGAGAGAGAGAGACACCAGGACCAGGGATAGAACCCAGGTCCTCAGTGAGAGAGACACCCAGACCCAGGGATCGATTCCAGGCTCTCAGACACAGAGACACCCAGACCCAGGGATAGAACCCAGGTCCTCAGTGATAGAATCACCCAGGACCAGGGATAGAACCCAGGTCCTCAGTGATAGAGAAAGACACCAGGACCAGGGATAGAACCCAGGTCCTCAGTGATAGAGAGAGACACCAGGACCAGGGATCGAACCGAGGACCTCAGTGAGAGAGAGAGACACCCAGACCCAGGGATCGAACCCAGGTCCTCAGTGATAGAGAGACACCCAGACCCAGGGATAGAACCCAGGTCCTGAGTGATAGAGAGAGACACCCAGACCCAGGGATAGAACCCAGGACCTCAGTGATAGAGAGACACCCAGACTCAGGGATAGAACCCAGGCTCTCAGAGACAGAGACACCCAGACCCAGGGATTGAACCCAGGCCCTCAGTGATAGAGAGACACCCAGACCCAGGGATCGAACTCAGGCTCTCAGTGATAGAGAGAGAGAGACACCCAGACCCAGGGATAGAACCCAGGTCCTCAGTGATAGAATCACCCAGACCCAGGGATCGAACCCAGGACCTCAGTGATAGAGAGACACCCAGACCCAGGGATAGAACCCAGGTCCTCAGTGATAGGGAGAGAGAGACACCAGGACCAGGGATAGAACCCAGGTCCTCAGTGATAGAATCACCCAGACCCAGGGATCGAACCCAGGTCCTCAGTGATAGAGAGACACCCAGACCCAGGGATAGAACCCAGGTCCTCAGTGAGAGAGACACCGAGACCCAGGGATCGATTCCAGGCTCTCAGACACAGAGACACCCAGACCCAGGGATCGAACCCAGGACCTCAGTGATAGAGAGAGACACCCAGACCCAGGGATAGAACCCAGGCTCTCAGTGATAGAGAGAGAGAGACACACCAGGACCAGGGATCGGACCCAGGTCCTCAGTGATAGAATCACCCAGACCCAGGGATCGAACCCAGGTCCTCAGTGATAGAGAGACAGAGACACCCAGACCCAGGGATAGAACCCAGGTCCTCAGTGATAGAGAGACACCCAGACCCAGGGATCGAACCCAGGTCCTCAGTGATAGAGAGACACCCAGACCCAGGGATCGAACTCAGGTCCTCAGTGATAGAGAGAGAGAGACACCCAGACCCAGGGATCGAACTCAGGTCCTCAGTGATAGAGAGAGAGAGACACCCAGACCCAGGGATCAAACCCAGGCTCTCAGTGACAGAGACACCGAGACCCAGGGATAGAACCCAGGACCTCAGTGATAGAGACACCCAGACCCAGGGATAGAACCCAGGTCCTCAGAGAGAGACACCCAGACCCAGGGATAGAACCCAGGTCCTCAGTGATAGAGAGAGCGACACCCAGACCCAGGGATAGAACCCAGGTCCTCAGTGATAGAATCACCCAGACCCAGGTATTGAACCCAGGTCCTCAGTGATAGAGAGACACCAGGACCAGGGATCGAACCCAGGTCCTCAGTGAGAGAGAGACACCAGGACCAGGGATAGAACCCAGGTCCTCAGTGATAGAGAGAGACACCCAGACCCAGGGATAGAACCCAGGTCCTCAGAGAGAGACACCAGGACCAGGGATCAAACCCAGGCCCTCAGTGATAGAGAGACACCCAGACCCAGCGATCGAATCCAGGTCCTCAGAGAGACAGAGACACCCAGACCCAGGGATAGAACCCAGGACCTCAGTGATAGAGAGAGAGAGAGACACCAGGACCAGGGATAGAACCCAGGTCCTCAGTGATAGAGAGAGACACCCAGACCCAGGGATAGAACCCAGGTCCTCAGTGATAGAATCACCCAGACCCAGGGATAGAACCCAGGTCCTCAGTGAGAGAGAGACAGAGACACCCAGACCCAGGGATAGAACCCAGGTCCTCAGAGAGAGACACCAGGACCAGGGATAGAACCCAGGTCCTCAGTGATAGAATCACCCAGACCCAGGGATCGATCCCAGTCTCTCCGTGATAGAGAGAGACACCAGGACCAGGGATCGAACCCAGGTCCTCAGTGAGAGAGAGAGACACCCAGACCCAGGGATAGAACCCAGGTCCTCAGTGATAGAGAGACACCAGACCCAGGGATAGAACCCAGGTCCTCAGTGATAGAGAGACACCAGACCCAGGGATAGAACCCAGGCTCTCAGAGACAGAGACACCAGGACCAGGGATAGAACCCAGGTCCTCAGTGATAGAGAGACACCAGACCCAGGGATAGAACCCAGGTCCTCAGTGATAGAGAGACACCAGACCCAGGGATAGAACCCAGGACCTCAGTGATAGAGAGCGACACCCAGACCCAGGGATAGAACCCAGGTCCTCAGTGATAGAGAGACACCAGACCCAGGGATAGAACCCAGGTCCTCAGTGATAGAGAGACACCCAGACCCAGGGATAGAACCCAGGTCCTCAGTGATAGAGAGACAGAGACACCAGGACAAGGGATAGAACCCAGGTCCTCAGTGATAGAGAGACACCAGGACAAGGGATAGAACCCAGGTTCTCAGTGAGTGAGACACCCAGACCCAGGGATAGAACCCAGGTCCTCAGTGATAGAGAGAGAGAGACACCAGGACCAGGGATCAAACCCAGGTCCTCAGTGAGAGAGACACCCAGACCCAGGGATAGAACCCAGGTCCTCAGTGATAGAGAGACACCCAGACCCAGGGATCGAACTCAGGCTCTCAGTGATAGAGAGAGAGAGACACCCAGACCCAGGGATCGAACCCAGGTCCTCAGCGTCTCCGGCCACTGAAACCCCCCTGAGACTCCTCCTCCTCTGTGTTGTGCTGTAAATAATTCATCTGAACGCAGCCCCCCAGAGAGGGGACAGAAGATGAGAGATGAAGGTGGAGAGAGGGGGAGAGGGAGGGGAGAGGGGGGAGGGGAGGGGAGAGGGGGGGGGAGAGTGGGAGGGGAGAGTGGGGAGAGTGGGGGGAGAGTGGGGGGAGAGTGGGGGGAGAGGGTGGGAGAGAGTGGGGAGTGAGATTGGGGGGAGAGTGGGGAGTGAGATTAGGGAGAGAGTGGGGGGAGATGTAATGGAGGTAGCGCCCCCTACTGTCACTGCGCGTGGCTGCAGTTACAGCAGCTGGTGGTAGTGGTGAGTAGTGGTGGTGATAGCGGTGGTTGTAGTAGTAGTGGTGGTAGTGGTGGTGGTAGTAGTGGTGGTAGCGGTGGTTGTAGTAGTTGTGGTGGTGGTGGTAGTGATAGTAGTGGTAGTGGTGGTGGTAGTGGTGGTTGTAGTGGTGGTAGTGGTGGTGGTTGTAGTGGTGGTAGTGGTGAGTAGTGGTGGTGGTGGTGGTGAGTAGTGGTAGTGGTGGTGGTAGTGGTAGTGGTTGTAGTGGTGGTAGTGGTGGTGGTTGTAGTGGTGATGGTAGTAGTGGTAGTGGTGGTGGTAGTAGTGGTGGTAGTGGTGGTGGTAGTAGTGGTGAGTAGTGGTAGTAGTAGTGGTAGTAGTGGTGGTTGTAGTGGTGGTTGTAGTGGTGAGTAGTGGTAGTAGTAGTGGTAGTAGTGGTGATGGTAGTAGTGGTAGTGGTGGTAGCGGTGGTTGTAGTGGTGGTGGTAGTGGTGGTGGTTGTAGTAGTGGTGGTTGTAGTAGTAGTGGTGGTGGTAGTGGTGAGTAGTGGTAGTGGTGGTGGTAGTGGTGGTGGTTGTGGTGGTAGTAGTAGTGGTGGTTGTAGTGGTGGTGGTTGTAGTGGTGGTAGTAGTGGTGGTAGTAGTGGTGGTGGTAGTAGTGGTGGTGGTAGTAGTGGTGGTAGTGGTGAGTAGTGGTAGTGGTGGTGGTAGTGGTGGTGGTTGTAGTGGTGGTAGTAGTGGTGGTTGTAGTGGTGGTAGTGGTGGTGGTTGTAGTGGTGGTTGTGAGTAGTGGTAGTGGTGGTGGTAGTGGTGGTGGTTGTAGTGATGGTTGTAGTGGTGGTAGTAGTAGTGGTGTTGGTTGTAGTGGTGGTTGTAGTGGTGGTGGTAGTGGTGGTAGTAGTGGTTGTAGTAGTGGTAGTCGTGGTGGTAGTAGTGGTGGTTGTAGTGTTGGTGGTAGTGGTGAGTAGTGGTAGTGGTGGTGGTAGTGGTGGTGGTTGTAGTGGTGGTGGTAGCGGTGGTTGTAGTAGTAGTAGTGGTGGTAGTGGTGAGTAGTGGTAGTGGTGGTGGTGGTGGTTGTAGTGGTGGTAGTAGTGGTGGTTGTAGTGGTGGTAGTAGTGGTGGTTGTAGTAGTGGTAGTGGTGGTGGTTGTAGTGGTGGTAGTAGTGGTGGTTGTAGTGGTGGTAGTGGTGGTGGTTGTAGTGGTGGTGGTAGTGGTGGTAGTAGTGGTGGTAGTAGTGGTGGTGGTAGTAGTGGTGGTTGTAGTGGTGATTGTGGTCGTGGTAGTAGTGGTTCTGGTGTTGGTAGTAGTGGTGGTAGTAGTGGTGGTTGTAGTGGTGGTGGTAGTGGTGGTAGTAGTGGTGAGTAGTGGTAGTGGTGTTGGTTGTAGTGGTGGTTGTAGTGGTGGTTGTAGTGGTGGTGGTAGTGGTGAGTAGTGGTAGTAGTGGTGGTTGTAGAGATGGTAGTAGTGGTGATGGTGATAGTGGTGGTGGTGGTGGTGGTAGTGGTGGAGCGGTAGTGGTAATGGTGGTGGTAGTAGTAATAAGGTTTACATACACTCCACATTACTATACACTGCTACTACTATACTATACACTACACTCTACACTACACTACTATACACTACACTACTATTCACTACATTATACACTACACTACTATACACTACACTACTATACACTACACTATACACTACTATACACTACACTACTATACACTACACTATACACTACACTATACACTACACTATACACTACGATGCACTACTATACACTACTATACATTACACTATACACTACTACACACTACTAGACACTACACTATACACTACACTATACACTACGCTACTATACACTACACTACTATACATTACACTATACACTACTACACACTGCTAGACACTACACTATACACTACACTATACACTACTATACACTACACTACTATACATTACACTATACACTACTACACACTACTAGACACTACACTATACACTACACTATACACTACACTATACACTACTATACACTACACTGTACACTACATTATACACTACACTACTATACACTACACTACTATACACTACACTATACACTACTATACACTACACTACTATACACTACACTATACACTACACTATACACTACACTATACACTACGATGCACTACTATACACTACTATACATTACACTATACACTACTACACACTACTAGACACTACACTATACACTACACTATACACTACGCTACTATACACTACACTACTATACATTACACTATACACTACTACACACTGCTAGACACTACACTATACACTACACTATACACTACTATACACTACACTACTATACATTACACTATACACTACTACACACTACTAGACACTACACTATACACTACACTATACACTACTATACACTACACTATACATTACACTATACACTACTACACACTGCTAGACACTACACTATACACTACACTATACACTACTATACACTACACTACTATACATTACACTATACACTACTACACACTGCTAGACACTACACTATACACTACACGATACACTACACTATACACTACTATACACTACACTATACACTACTATACATTACACTATACACTACTACACACTACTAGACACTACACTATACACTACACTATACACTACACTATACACTAGTACACACTACTAGACACTACACTATACACTACACTATACACTACACTACTATACACTACACTACTATACACTACTAGACACTACACTATACACTACACTACTTTTCACTCTACTTACAAACATTCGACTTATGAACTTTCAGATATAGGAACAAACTTTGTCCCGTAGGTCCAGTCGCCTGTTCTGACTGAGAGTCGTAAGTTCAATCGCCTCACGCAATCGATGGCGTTGGTGGCATCTACATCTGTAGAACGTGAAGAACCAGTGGCATCTACATCTGTAGAACGTGAAGAACCAGTGGCATCTACATCTATAGAATGTGAAGAACCAGTGGCATCTACATCTGTAGAACGTGAAGAACCAGTGGCATCTACATCTGCAGAATGTGAAGAACCAGTGGCATCTACATCTGTAGAACGTGAAGAACCAGTGGCATCTACATCTGCAGAACGTGAAGAACCAGTGGCATCTACATCTGTAGAACGTGAAGAACCAGTGGCATCTACATCTGCAGAACGTGAAGAACCAGTGGCATCTACATCTATAGAATGTGAAGAACCAGTGGCGTCTACATCTATGGAATTTGAAGAACCAGTGGCATCTACATCTATAGAATGTGAAGAACCAGTGGCATCTACATCTGTAGAACGTGAAGAACCAGTGGCATCTACATCTGCAGAACGTGAAGAACCATTGGCATCTACATCTGCAGAAAGTGATGAACCATTGGCATCTACATCTGCAGAACGTGAAGAACCAGTGGCATCTACATCTGCAGAATGAGACGAACCAGTGGCATCTACATCTGTAGAACGTAAAGAACCAGTGGCATCTACATCTATAGAATGTGAAGAACCAGTGGCATGTACATCTGTAGAACGTGAAGAACCAGTGGCATCTACATCTGTAGAACGTGAAGAACCAGTGGCATCTACATCTGCAGAATGTGAAGAACCAGTGGCATCTACATCTGTAGAACGTGAAGAACCAGTGGCATCTACATCTGCAGAATGTGAAGAACCAGTGGCATCTACATCTGTAGAACGTGAAGAACCAGTGGCATCTACATCTGCAGAACGTGAAGAACCAGTGGCATCTACATCTGGGAACGTGAAGAACCAGTGGCATCTACATCTGTAGAACGTGAAGAACCAGTGGCATCTACATCTGCAGAATGTGAAGAACCAGTGGCATCTACATCTATAGAATGTGAAGAACCAGTGGCATCTACATCTATAGAATGTCAAGAACCAGTGGCATCTACATCTGTAGAACGTGAACAACCAGTGGCATCTACATCTATAGAACATGAAGAACCAGTGGCATCTACATCTGCAGAATGTGAAGAACCAGTGGCATCTACATCTGCAGAACGTGAAGAACCAGTGGCATCTACATCTGGGAACGTGAAGAACCAGTGGCATCTACATCTGTAGAACGTGAAGAACCAGTGGCATCTACATCTGCAGAATGTGAAGAACCAGTGGCATCTACATCTATAGAATGTGAAGAACCAGTGGCATCTACATCTATAGAATGTCAAGAACCAGTGGCATCTACATCTGTAGAACGTGAACAACCAGTGGCATCTACATCTATAGAACATGAAGAACCAGTGGCATCTACATCTGCAGAATGTGAAGAACCAGTGGCATCTACATCTATAGAATGTGAAGAACCAGTGGCATCTACATCTGCAGAACGTGAAGAACCAGTGGCATCTACATCTGTAGAACGTGAAGAACCAGTGGCATCTACATCTATAGAATGTGAAGAACCAGTGGCATCTACATCTGTAGAACGTGAAGAACCAGTGGCATCTACATCTATAGAACGTTAAGAACCAGTGGCATCTACATCTGTAGAACGTGAAGAACCAGTGGCATCTACATCTGCAGAACGTGAACAACCAGTGGCATCTACATCTGCAGAACGTGAACAACCAGTGGCATCTACATCTGCAGAACATGAAGAACCAGTGGCAGTTAGACTTTTAACCCTTATTATTATAGTAGGACTTGTTTAAAACTTATTTAAGGTTTTAGATTCCTATATGTTGAATGTATGCACCATCCTGCAAAAGTAAATTCTGTGTCGGTGTGAACTTTCATGGCGAATAAAACCCTTTCTGATTCTGATTCTGATCTACATATATAGAATGTGAAGAACCAGTGGCATCTACATCTGCAGAGCGTGAAGAACCATTGGCATCTAAATCTGCAGAAAGTGATGAACCAGTGGCATCTACATCTGTAGAACGTGAAGAACCAGTGGCATCTACATATATAGAATGTGAAGAACCAGTGGCATCTACATCTGTAGAACGTGAAGAACCAGTGACATCTACATCTACAGAACGTGAAGAACCAGACGCATCTACATCTACAGAATGTGAACAACCAGTGGCGTCTACATCTATAGAACTTGAAGAACCAGTGGCATCTAGATCTGCAGAACGTGAAGAACCAAGTGGTATCTACATCTGCAGAACGTGAAGAATCAGTGGCATCTAGATCTGCAGAACGTGAAGAACCAGTGGCATCTACATCTGCAAAACGTGAAGAACCAGTGGCATCTACATCTGCAGAACGTGAAGAACCAGTGGCATCTACATATATAGAATGTGAAGAACCAGTGGCATCTACATCTGTAGAACGTGAAGAACCAGTGACATCTACATCTACAGAACGTGAAGAACCAGTGGCATCTACATCTATAGAATGTGAAGAACCAGTGGCATCTACATCTGTAGAACGTGAAGAGCCAGTGGCATCTTCATCTATAGAATGTGAAGAACCAGTGGCATCTACATCTGTAGAATGTGAAGAACCAGTAGCATCTACATCTGCAGAATGTGAAGAACCAGTGGCATCTAAATCTGCAGAACGTCAAGAACCAGTGACATCTACATCTGAAGAACGTGAAGAACCAGTGGCATCTACATCTATAGAATGTGAAGAACCAGTGGCATCTACATCTGCAGGAGATTCTACAGCTTTTAAATCCATTCCTCGTGTTTTAGTGTGCACGCCGTACAACGCATTTGGAATCGACAGGATTTAAGTTGCCCCTTACGGACAAATCAACTTACGAGCAAAGTTCCTCTGGAACCTGACTCATTCATGAGTCGTGGAGTCTCTGTGCAGCGCTTCAGAGTCCTCCTGCAGAATAAAAACTTGATTCTGTTAACTCCCTCCCCTCCCTCCATCCACTCCCTCCATCCCTCCATCCCCTCCCTCCATCCCCCTCTCTCCCCTCCCTCCCCTCCATCCCTCACTCCCCTTCCTCCCTCCCCTCCGTCCCTCCCCTCCCTCCCTCCCTCCCCTCCCTCCATCCCTCCCTCCACTCCATCCCTCCCATCCCCTCCATCCCATCCCTCCCCTCCCTCCATCCACTCCCTCCCTCCCCTCCCTCCCCTTCCTCCCTCCCCTCCCTCCCCTTCCTCCCTCCCCTCCGTCCCTCCCCTCCCTCCCCTCCCTCCATCCCTCCCTCCCCTTCCTCCCTCCCCTCCGTCCCTCCCCTCCCCTCCCTCCATCCCTCCCTCCCCTTCCTCCCTCCGTCCCATCATTCCCTCCCATCCTTCCTTCCCCCTCCCTCCACTCCATCCCTCCCTCCCATCCCTCCATCCCATCCCCTCCATCCCCTCCATCCCATCCCTCCATCCACTCCCTCTCTCCCTACCTCCCATCCCTCCATCCCATCCCCTCCATCCCATCCCTCCCTCCACTCCCTCTCCCCCTCCCTCCCTACCTCCACTCCATCCCCTCCCCTCCCTCCATCCCTCCCTCCCTACCTCCACTCCATCCCCTCCACTCCCTCCCCACCCTCCACCCCCCCCCCCACCCGTCCCACCCCACACAGGTCCCGGTGCACCAACGCGGTACAACACTTCACCTTTGTGCTCACCGGTGCCGAGGGTCAGCGGCGTTACGGCTTCTGCCGGCTGTCGCCGCCGCCGCCGGTGACGGCCGGTGGCGGCTCCGGTGGCGGCTCCGGTGGCGGCTGGGTTGGCGGTGGCAGCTCCGGTGGTGGCTCCGGTGGTGGCTCCGGTGGCGGCTGGGTTGGTGGTGGCGGAGGTGGAGGCGGAGGCGGTGGTGGAGGCGGTGGTGGAGGCGGTGGTGGAGGCGGAGGTGGAGGCGGTGGTGGAGGCGGTGGTGGAGGTGGTGGAGGCGGTGGCGGAGGTGGAGGCGGAGGCGGTGGTGGAGGCGGTGGTGGAGGCGGTGGTGGAGGCGGTGGTGGAGGCGGTGGTGGAGGCGGTGGTGGAGGCGGTGGTGGAGGTGGTGGAGGCGGTGGCGGAGGTGGAGGCGGAGGCGGTGGTGGAGGCGGTGGTGGAGGCGGCGGTGGAGGCGGTGGTGGAGGCGGCGGTGGAGGCTCCGGTGGTGGCTGCTGTCTCTGCCTGCTGAGCAACTTGCCCTGGCACGACTGCTTCTACTCGCTGCTCAACTCGCTGGCCGAGCTGCGTGCCGACGACAAGCGGCACCGCCGCCGGCACCACCGGCACCACGACAACCACAACCACCACCACCACCAGGAGGGTGACGGTGACGGTGACGGTGACGGTGGTGACGGTGACGGCGGAGGCGGTGGAGGCAGTGGAGGCGAGGAGGGAGGCACTCTGACCGCGGCGCTCACCGCTCTCGCCCGTAGTCGTGTCCCAACGCACGGAGAGTCTCTGCAGCTTCCACACGTGGGTGGTGGGGGGTGGGTGGTGGGGTGGGTGGGGTGGGTGGTGGGTGGTGGGTGGTGGGTGGTGGGAGGTGGGTGGGTGGGGTGGGTGGTAGGTGGTGGGGTGGGTGGTGGGTGGAGTGGGTGTGGTGGGGTGGGTGGTGGGTGGAGTGGTGGGGTGGTGGGTGGTGGGTAGGAGTGGGTGAGTGGGTCGTGTGGGTGGTGGAGTGGATGGGTGTGGTGGGTGGGGTGGGTGGTGGGTGGAGTGGTGGGTAGGGTTGGTGGGTGAGTGGGTCGTGTGGGTGGGTTTGGTGGGGCTCCTCCAGAAACAACGACAAGCCACTTCGTGTGGCCACGTGGAATGTTCGAACGCTCACTGCAGAGGAGAGGCTGCCACTCCTCTGTCGGGAGCTGGACCGGTACCGCCTGGATCTCTGCGGCATTCAGGAGGTCCGGTGGACCGGTTCTGGCTCCTGCCACCATGAGGGGTGGACAGTCCTCTACTCGGGGCAGCAGACTGCCAAACAACAGGGTGTGGCTCTTCTTCTGAACAAAAGAATGAAGGGGGCGTGGGAGCGTGGCGGTGAGGTGTGGGAAGCTGTGAGCCCCAGGCTACTTTGGGCTCGCCTTCCCATCAACCGGAGGTGAGGAGTGGTGGTCGGGGTTACTTATGCCCCCACCGAAGACGAACATCCGTGGAGGGATGCAGGCAAAGCCGATGAGTCAGATGCCTTCTATGACCTCCTGTCACAGGTGCTAGCTAAAGTGGCCCCTTGGGATAGAGTCATCTTGTTGGGTGACTTCAATGCCCGAGTTGGTCATGATGCTGGCACCTGGTCTGGAGTGATTGGAGGGCATGGGCCAGATCAGCTCAATAACAATGGTAGGAGGCTGCTAGATTTTTGTGCAGCCCATGCGCTTGTCATTACCAACACGCTGTTCCGGCATCGGTGCATCCACACAACATCATGGATGCATGCCGGGTCCAAGCAAGAACATTTGCTGGACTACATAGTGACGGAACAGCGGATGCGGGCCCATGTCCTTGACACCAGGACCTACCATGGAGCTGATCTGCCCATTTACCATCGACTAGTCATCTATAAGATGCGCCTGCCATTCTTCCACTCCAGTGGTGGGTGTACACCCAGGACCCCATTCCAACCAAAGGTGGCCTGGTCTCAGCTAGCTGATGAAAGTTGCAAGCAAGGGTAAATGGGTGAGGTTTAGGACTGTGACTCATGCAGCATCAATGGCTGCTTTGGGTACGCGATCCAGACCTCCCCAGAGACTCTGGCTGACAGAGGAGGTGTTCAGGCTGGCTGAGAAAAAGCGACAGGCCCACTGTCATCGGCTACAGAATCCCACGTCGGAGAATGAGGACGCTTACCGCAGCCTTCGCTCGGAAGTTCAGAGAGCCGTGAGGCGCTGCAAGGATGGGTGGTGGTCGCGGGTTGCTGAGGAGAGGAGAGTCTGCCTCAGGCATCCGCGATCATACATCGCTCTTTAATTCCATCAAAAAAGTAATTTGCAGCGCCACACCTATTACCATCATTAGGGGAGAGAACGGCGATCCAATCTCCGACCCCCAGGAACAGATTTGCTGAGCATTTCTGTGAGGTCCTGTGGGAGGGGAAATCCCTCAGCCTGGAAAACATCGTGGGGCAAAGTGTTGAGGAAGTACTGAAGGCGATCCAGAGTCTGAGACCAGGAAAGGCACCGGGCAGAGATGATCTCCCAAGCGAAATGCTGAGGGAGGGTGGCGTTTGTGCACAGACTGCCCTACATGACATCATAACAACAGTCTGGACCACTGGACGGGTTCCGCAGGATTTGAAGGATGCCCTGGTGGTCCCCCTCTTTAAGAAGGGGGACCGCACAGACTGTAACAACTACAGGGGCATCTCACTCCTCAGTGTGCCGGGAAAGGTCCTGGCAAGGATTATTCAGGATCGCCTTGCCAGGCACGCTGAGGAGAGGCTTGCGTAGCCCCAATGCGGTTTCAGGAAAGGGCGGTCCTGCACAAATGCCATATTTTCTGTCTGTCTGCTACAGCAGAGGTGTAGGGAATTCCAAAAAAACCTACATCTCTGCTTTATTGACCTGGTCAAGGCCTATGAGACCATCAGTAGGCCTGGGCTCTGGTTTGTTCTTCGTGCTTTTGGAGTCCCTGACCCTCTGCTTACGATCATTAAGGACCTTCATGATGGTGAGCGGGCCCGGGTCAAACTACGTGGCCGGGAGTCAGAGCCATTTCCTGTTCACCTTGGGGTGCGACAGGGATGTCCTCTGACTCCCACCTTATTTAACATCTATTTCGACCACGTAGTTCATGAAGCCTTCAATAGCTGTACCGGAGGAATTTCCATCTGGTACAGATACAATGGGAGGCTGATCGATGCCCGGGTGCGGTCAAGGGATGGCTCCCGATTGCTCAACCACGTTATGTATGCCGATGATTGGGTAATTGCTGCTCACTCAGAGGAGGAGTTGGAGGCGCTGCTGCTGAGACTGGAGCGTGCCACTAAGAGGTGGGGCCTTACCATCAGCCCCACCAAAACTAAGCACCTGCCTGGGTATTTTGTACTATCGGAAACTCCACCCCCACAATTCCTAATCGGTGATGGGGCAGTTGTGGAGAGAGTGGAGAGTTTCCCATACCTGGGCAGTGTGCTTATGACTGGCTCCAGTTTAACAGCAGAGGTCTCATTCCGAATCAGTCGAGCGGCAATATCTTTTCATCGGTTGCGTAACGCTGTGTGGAAGCTACCTGGTCTGTCGCTCCGCACGAAGCTTCAGGTCTTCTCGGCCACGGTCATTCGCTCCCTTCTCTACGCTTGCGAAACGTGGACCACCCTAATGGAACATCTTCGCCGGTTAGAAACATTTAGGCTGGCCTGCCTACGATCCATCCTGGGTTTAACCAGGCTGGATTGTGTGAGGAGCTCACAAATCCTTGAAAGATCTGGAAAAAGTCCCATCGGTGAGCTCCTCCGGCAGGCAAGGCTGCGTTGGCTGGGCCATGTAGCCCGCATGCCCAGCCACCGCATGCCGAAACAGCTTTTGTTCGGCCGGATCGAGGGGGATAAACGGGCGCGGCACGAGCTAGAGAAGAGATGGAGTGATGTGGTACAGGAGGATGTGGAGCTGAGTGGACTTGCCGATGACCGGTACCAGCGGTGTCAAGATCGGCCTCTGTGGAGGAGGCTCGTGAAGGACGCTACTGGGCAGTTGGAGGCAGTCGCCCTCCAACAACAACGGAGGGCGGAGGAGCGACGCTCACAACAACGAGCGGAGCGCCGGGTGGCTAAAGCACAGCGGGTTGGCACAGTAGGGGGCACAGGTGGTGCATCAGCCAGTCATCTCAGTTGACCCGTGGCACCTGGGACTGCCCCGTGACCTGCCAGTGGGCGTTCGACACTTCACGTGGCCTCAAGGTGCACATAGCCTGGCACAAGCGTCGTGGTGACGTCACCGCCACTTAGTGGCGAATGGCGGTTGTTGTTGTTGCTGTTGTTGCTGCTGCTGTTGTTGCTACTACTACTGCTACTACTACTGCTGCTACTACTGCTACTACTACAGCTACTGCTGCTACTACTACTGCTACTTCTACTACTGCTACTACTACTGCTGCTACTGCTGCTGCTACTACTACTGCTACTACTACTACCACAGCTACTACTGCTACTACTACTTCTACTACTACTACTTCTACTACTACTGCTACTACTACTGCTGCTACTACTACCACTACTACTACTGCTGCTGCTACTACTGCTGCTACTACTGCTACTACTACTGCTACTCTTGCTAATACTGTTACTACTGCTACTACTACTACTGCTACTACTGCTACTACTACTAACACCACTACTGCTACTACTGCTACTACTACTGCTACTACTGCTGCTGTTGTTGTTGCTACTATTGTTACTCCTACTGCTACTACTGCTACTACTACTGCTGCTACTACTGCTGCTACTACTACTGCTACTACTACTGCTACTACTACTGCTACTACTACTACTGCTACTACTACTGCTGCTACAACTACTACTATTGCTACTACTGCTACTACTACTACTTCTACTACTGCTACTACTACTGCTACTACTACTACTGCTACTACTACTACTGCTACTACTACTACTTCTACTACCACTGCTACTACTACTGCTACTACTACTACTGCTACTACTACCACTACTACTACCGCTACTACTACTGCTACTACTACTGCTGCTACTACTGCTACTACTACTGCTACTACTACTGCTACTACTTCTACTGCTACTTTCTACTGCTACTACTACTACTGCTACTACTACTACTGCTACTACTACTACTGCTACTACTACTACTACCACTGCTACTGCTACTACTACCACTACTACCACTACTACTACTACTGCTGCTACTACTACTACTGCTGCTACTACTACTGCTACTACTGCTACTACTACTGCTACTACTACCACTACTACCACTACTACTGCTGCTGCTACTACTACTACTGCCACTACTACTACCACTACTACTACTACCACTACTACTGCTACTACCACTACTACCACTACTACTACTACTGCTGCTACTACTACTACTGCTGCTACTACTACTGCTACTACTGCTACTACTACTGCTACTACTACTGCTACTAGTACTGCTGCTACTACTACTGCTACTACTGCTACTACTACTACTACCACTACTACCACTACTACTGCTGCTGCTACTACTACTACTGCCACTACTACTACCACTACTACTACTACCACTACTACTACTACCACCACTACTACTACCACTACTTCTATTACCACTACTACCACTACTACTACTACCACTACTACTGCTACTGCTACTACTACTACTTCTACTACCACTGCTACTACTACTACTGCTACTACTGCTACTACTACCACTACTTCTACTGCTACTACTACTACTACTACTGCTGCTGCTGTTGCTGCTGATCGTCACTCACCACCTCCTCTCTCCCCACCCACCCTCTCCCCCCCACTCTCCCCCCACCACCCCACCCACACCACCACCCACCCACCCACCAACCACCACACACCCCCAACCCAGCTCCCGCCTCTCTCCCCGCCGACCCCGCGGCCGCCGCGCCTCTCCGAGTCCCGCCCCTTGGCCGAGTACGCGGCCGCCCTGGGGCCCGAGGCTAAGCTGCGGCTGCACGCCAGCCTGCTGCGGGAGCGCCGGGTGGTGCTGCACTCTGCCCGCCTGGGGCCCCTGGCCGCCTGCGGGCACGCGGCCGCGGGGCCGCTGCTGCGGCCCGCCCGCTGGGAGCACGTCTTCGCTCCGCTGCTGCCCGGCCACCTGCTGGAGCTGGCCCGGGCGCCGGTGCCGTTCCTAGTGGGCGTTCACGAGAGCCTGATGCCGCGCGTGAGGGAGCTGTTGGCTGAGGGCGGCGGCGGTGGTGGTGGTGGTGGTGAGGGTGGTGGTGGTGGTGGTGAGGGTGGAGAGGGAGAGCACCACGTGGTGATGTTCGACATTGACGCGGCCGGGGCTGGAAACGACCCTCACCGGGATGTTGAAGGGTTGCCCGCGCACGTGGTGAGTGGTTGTGGTGAGGTGGTGGTGGTGAGTGGTGGTGGTGGTGATGGTGGTGAGTGGTGGTGGTGGTGAGTGGTGGTGGTGGTGAGGAGTGGTAGTGGTGGTGGTGGTGGTGGTGAGGGGTGGTGGTGGTGGTGAGGAGTGGTTGTGGTGGTGAGGTGTGGTGGTTATGGTGGTTGTAGTGAGGAGTGGTGGTGGTGGTGGTGACGGGTGGTGGTGGTGGTGGTGGTGAGGGTGGTGAGGGTGGTGAGGGTGGTGGTGGTGGTGGTGAGGGAGAGCACCACGTGGTGATGTTCGACATTGACGCGGCCGGGGCTGGAAACGACCCTCACCGGGATGTTGAAGGGTTGCCCGCGCACGTGGTGAGTGGTGGTGGTGGTGAGGGGTGAGGTGGTTGTGGTGGTGAGTGGTGGTGGTGAGTGGTGGTGGTGGTGAGGGGTGGTGGTGGTGGTGGTGAGGGGTGGTGGTGAGTGGTGGTGGTGGTGGTGGTGAGTGGTGGTGGTGGTGGTGAGGAGTGGTGGTGGTTGTCGTGAGTGGTGGTGGTGAGGGGTGGTGGTGGTTGTGGTGAGTGGTGGTGGTGGTGAGTGGTGGTGGTGAGGGGTGGTGGTGAGTGGTGGTGGTGGGTGGTTATGGTGGTTGTAGTGAGGAGTGGTGGTGGTGGTGGTGAGGGGTAGTGGTGGTGAGTGGTGGTGGTGAGTGGTGGTGGTGGTGGTGAGGGGTGGTGGTGGTGGTGAGGGGTGGTGGTGGTGGTGGTGGTGGTGAGGGGTGGTGGTGGTGGTGAGGAGTGGTGGTAATGGTGATGAGTGGTGGTGGTGGTGAGTGGTTGTGGTGGTGGTGATGAGGAGTGGTGGTGGTGGTAGTGGTGAGTGGTGGTG
>NC_133738.1:2867635-2890135 GCF_048934315.1 Petromyzon marinus
GGAGGTCCGGTGGAGTGGTTTTGGTTTGTGTGTGTGTAGAGGAGAGACTGCCACTCCTCTGTCTGGAGCTGGACCGGTACCACCTGGATCTAACTACGGCATTCCGGAGGTCCGGTGGACTGGTTCCGGTGTGTGTGGGTGTAGAGGAGAGGCTGCCACTCCTCTGTCTGGAGCTGGACCGGTACCACCTTGATCTCTGCGGTATTCAGGAGGTCCGGTGGACCGGCTCTGGCTCCTGCCACCGTGAGGGGTGGACAGTCCCTCTACTCGGGGCAGCAGACTGCCAAACAACAGGGGTGTGGCTCTTCCTCTGAACAAAAGAATGAAGGGGGCGTGGGAGCGTGGCGGTGAGGTGTGGGAAGCCGTGAGCCCCAGGCTGCTTTGGGGTCGCCTTCCCATCGACCGGAGGCGTTGAGACCTCCGTGTCGAGACGATGCTCACAAGAAAGCTGTCTCTCTGGTGTGGGTCCAATCCGTATCAAGGACAATGCCGCAGATATTTCCAGAGTGCGTTCTTTGTCGCAAAGCATTGTGGGTCGATGCCGTGACGTGATTCCTTGTGAAAGGCTGCTTTTATATTCTTGGCACTTTGGGTAAAGGCATCGCCACGTAGATAGGGAAACGATAAAATAATAAAAATATAAAACAATACAATTCTCACGGCGTTTCGACTGCAGCAAGAACAACAACAATAACAAGAACAACAACCGCCATTCGCCACTAAGTGGCGGTGACGTCACCACGACGCTTGTGCCAGGCTATGTGCACCCTGAGGCCACGTGAAGTGTCGAACGCCCGCTGGCAGGAGGTCACGGGGCAGACCCAGGTGCCACGGGTCGACTGACTGAGATGACTGGCTGATGCACCACCTGTGCCCCCTACTGTGCCAACCTGCTGTGCTTTAGCCACCCGGCGCTCCGCTCGTTGTTGTGAGCGTCGCTCCTCCGCCCTCCGTTGTTGTTGGAGGGCGACTGCCTCCAACTGCCCAGTAGCATCCTTCACGAGCCTCCTCCACAGAGGCCGATCTTGACACCGCTGGTACCGCTCATCGGCAAGTCCACTCAGCTCCACGTCCTCCTGTACCACATCACTCCATCTCTTCTCTAGCCCGTGCCGCGCCCGCTTAGCCCCCTCGATCCGGCCGAGCAAAAGCTGTTTCGGCATGCGGTGGCTGGGCATGCGGGCTACATGACCCAGCCAACGCAGCCTTGCCCGCCGGAGGAGCTCACCGATGGGACCTTGCCCAGATCTTTCAAGGATCTGTGAGCCTCCTCCACAGGGTGTGAAAACCACAGCAAGAAGATGATGATGATTGCTGCTTTGTGTAGCAGTCGAAACGTCGTGAGAATTTTATTGTTTTATATTTTTTTTTATTATTTTCACTGCGGAGGAGAGGCTGCCACTCCTCTATCAGGAGCTGGACCGGTACCGCCTGGATCCCTGTGGTATTCAGGGGGTCTGGTGGACCGGCTCTGGCTCCTGCCACCATGAGGGGTGGACAGTCCTCTACTCGGGGCAGCAATACGAATTTTCTTGCTGTGGTTTTCACACCCTGATGATGATGATTGCTGCTCATGTTATGTCATGAGGATTTTATTGTTTTTTATTTTTATTATCTTATTGTTTCCCAATCTACGTGGTGGTGACTTTACCGAATGAACCAAGAATATGAATCCATCTATGTTCACACCTGATGATGATTGCTTCTCGTGTTGCAGTCGAAACGTCGTGAGAATTTTATTGTTTTATATTTTTATTATTTTATTGTTTCCCTTCTATGTGGTGGTGACTTTACCCAAAGAACCAACAATATGATCCCTGCAGTCACGGAAAGCTTTCAATCGGAATTTAACCACAGCTGTTTTAACACGAGGCAGGTTTTTCGCGACCATTATTATTCATAATAAAGGTTTTTGGATTAGATCGCGTTATTTATAAATGTGTCGTAACCCCTCCACCACCCGACACGGCCAAACGGCAAAAAAATGCGTCACGTTTACAAGTTTTGGTGGGGCTGATGGTAAGGCTCCATCTCTTAGTGGCACGCTCCAGTCTCAGCAGCAGCGTCTCCAACTCCTCCTCTGAATGAGCAGCTATTACCAAATCATCAGCATACATAACGTGGTTGAGCAATTGGGAGCCATCCCTTGACCGTACCCGGGCATCGATCAGCCTCCCATTGTATCTGTACCAGGTGGAAATTCCTCCGGTACAGCCAGAACTATTTAAGACCGGGAGCAAGTGGAGAGGGCTTTACCATTCTGGCGAATTGCCCGATGATGCTTTGATATAATCACCGGCGAAACATCACAGTACTAACACATTTTAAACGATGTTGATTCACTCTCCAACAACACACCGTTGTGGGGCTAAAGTAGTGAACTATTTTGTCCTTTACATTATGAGACCTCCTTTGCCAGTAACAAGATATATAGTAATAGGTTTTACCCTTTTAACTGGCACAAAAACTGACACCTTGATTCAAGGCATCGTGTTTGCAATAACCACAACACAAGCAGTCAAAATGCAAACAAAAAGAGACAACTCTGATAATGATATTGGCACTGTCCTTGAATTTGATATATTATTATCAGAGTTGTCTCTTTTGTTTGCATTTTGACTGCTGGTGTTGTGGTTATTGCAGACACGATGCCTTGAATAAAGGTGTCAGTTTTTGTGCCAGTTAAAAGGGGTAAAATCTATTTTTTTTGCTGATTGGCCGTGTCGGGTGGTGGAGGGGTTACGACACATTTATAAATAACGCGATCTAACCCAAAAACCTTTGTCGTGGACACAGCTGTTTTGTTGCCAAGAAAAGGGGAAAACTCTCTTCTCACATTTTGGTTACTGGCAAAGGAGGAGGTCCAATGATGGTGCCTCAAATATTGGAGGAAGTTGTCACCCCCTGTGAGTGGCTGGCTGAGGTGCCATCTGTTGAGGAAGTACTGAAGGCGATCCGGAGTCTGAGACCAGGAAAGGCAGCGGGCAGAGATGATCTCCCAAGCGAAATGCCGAGGGAGGGTGGAGTTTGTGCACAGACCGCCCTATATGACATCATAACAACAGTCTGGACCACTGGACGGGTTCCGCAGGATTGGAAGGATGCCCTGGTGGTCCCCCTATTTAAGAAGGGGGACCGCACAGACTGTAACAACTACAGGGGCATCTCACTCCTCAGTGTGCCGGGAAAGGTCCTGGCAAGGATTATTCAACATCGCCTTGCCAGGCACGCTGAGGAGAGGCTTGCGGAGCCCCAATGCAGTTTCAGGAAAGGGCGGTCCTGCACAGATGCCATATATTCTGTCTGTCTGCTACAGCAGAGGTGTAGGGAATTCCAACACGACCTACATCTCTGCTTTATTGACCTGGCCAAGGCCTATGATACCATCAGTAGGCCTGGGCTCTGGGTTGTTCTTCGTGCTTTCGGAGGCCCTGACCCTCTGCTCACGATCATTAAGGACCTTCATGATGCTGAGCGGGCCCGGGTAAAACTACGTGGCCGGGAGTCAGAGCCATTCCCTGTACACTTTGGGGTGCAACAGGGATGTCCTCTGGCTCCCACATTATTTAACATCTATTTCGACCGCGTAGTTCGTGAAGACTTTGATGGCTGTACCGGAGGAATTTCCACCTGGTACAGATACAATGGGAGGCTGATCGATGCCCGGGTACGGTCAAGGGATGGCTCCCTATTGCTCAACCACATTATGTATGCTGATGATTTGGTAATAGCTGCTCACTCAGAGGAAGAGTTGGAGGCTCTGCTGCTGAACCTGGAGCGTGCCACTAAGAGGTGGGGCCTTACCATCAGCCCCACCACAACTAAGCACCTTCCTGGGTATTTTGTACCATTAGACACTCCACCCCCACAACTCCCAATTGGTGATGGGGCAGTTGTGGAGAGGGTGGAGAGTTTCCCATACCTGGGCAGTGTGCTCATGACCAGCTCCGGTTTGACAGCAGAGGTCTCACTCCGAATCAGTCGAGCGGCAATAACTTTTCATCTGGTTGCGTAACGCTGTGTGGAAGCTACCTGGTCTGTCGCTCCGCACTAAACTTCAGGTCTTCTCGGCCACGGTCATTCCCTCCCTTCTCTACACTTGCAAAACGTGGACCCCCCTAATGGAACATCTTCGCCAGTTAGAAACATTTAGGCTGGCCTGCCTACGATCCATCCTGGGTTTAACCAGCAGGCTGGATTGTGTGAGGAGCTCACAAATCCTTGAAAGATCTGGGCAGGGTCCCATCGGCGAGCTCCTCCGGCGGGCAAGGCTGCGATGGCTGGGTCATGTAGCCCGCATGCCCAGCCACCACATGCCGAAACAGCTTTTGTTTGGCCGGATAAAGGGGGTGGTGATGGTGGTGGTGGTGACGGCGGTGGTGGTGGCGGCGGTGGTGGTGGCGGTGGTGGTGGTGATGGTGGTGGTGGTGGTGACGGTGGTGGCGGTGTTGGTGGCGGTGATGGCGGTGATGGCGGTGGTGATGCTGATGCTGCTTCTGACGATCATGCTATTGCTGATTATGACAATCATGACGATGATGGTAATGCTGATGATGACGATACTACTGATGATGATGACACTGCTACTGATAATGATATTACTGCTGCTGATGATGACGACGCTACTGATGATGATGATGATGATATTGCTGCTGCTGCTGATGATATTGCTGCTGATGATTTTGCTACTGATGATATTGCTGCTGATGATGATGATGCTACTCATGATGACACTGCTACTGATGATGATGATGATGATATTGCTGCTGATGATGATGATTTTGCCACTGATGATGATATTACTGCTGCTGATGATGACGGTGCTACTGATGATGATGACACTGCTACTGATGATGATGGTGATTCCGATGGTGATGATGATGATGACACTGCTACTGATGATGATGGTGATGCCGATGGTGATGATGATGATGATGCTACTGATGATGATGATGACACTGCTACTGATGATGATGCTACTGATGATGATGACACTGCTACTGATGGTGATGATGGTGATGTCGATGGTGATGATGATGGTGATGATGATGATACTGATGATGATGATGCTACTGATGGTGGTGATGGTGATGATGATATTGCTACTGATGGTGATGATGATATTGCTACTGATGATGATGACATTGCTACTGATGATGATGCTAACGATGGTGATGATAATGGTGATGATGCTACTGATGATGATGGTGATGATGATGACACTGCTACTGATGATGATGGTGATGATGATGGTGATGATGATGGTGATGGTGATAATGATGATGGTGATGATGGTGATGATGACACAGCTACTGATGATGATGACGCGACTGATGATGATGATGACGCTACTGATGGTGATGATGATGATGGTGATGATGATGATGATACTGATGATGATGATGCTACTGATGATGACGCTACTGATGATGATGGTGATGATGGTGATGATGATCATGACGCTACTGATGGTGATGATGATGACACAGCTACTGATGGTGATGATGATGATGGTGGTGATGATGATGATGCTACTGATGATGATGACGCTACTGATGGTGATGATGATGATGACACAGCTACTGATGATGATGACACAGCTACTGATGATGATGCTACTGATGGTGATGGTGATGATGGGGATGATGATGATGACACAGCTACTGATGATGATGACACTGCTACTGATGGTGATGATGATGATGACACAGCTACTGATGATGATGATAACGCTACTGATGATGATGATGACGCTACTGATGGTGATGATGATGATGATACTGATGGTGATGATGATGATGGTGATGATGATGATGACGCTACTGATGGTGATGATGATGATACTGATGGTGATGATGGTGATGATGGTGATGATGATGATGATGACACAGCTACTGATGATGATGATGATGACGCTACTGATGGTGATGATGATGATGCTACTGATGATGATGATGGTGATGATGATGCTACTGATGATGATGATGACGCTACTGATGGTGATGATGATGATACTGATGGTGATGATGGTGATGATGATGATGACACAGCTACTGATGGTGATGACGCTACTGATGATGATGATGATACTGATGATGATGATGATGATACTGATGATGATGCTACTGATGATGACGCTACAGATGATACTGATGATGGTGATGATGATGGTGATACTGATGGTGATGATGACGCTACTGATGATGACGCTACTGATGATACTGATGATGGTGATGATGATGATAGTGATGATGATACTGATGATGATGATGATACTGATGATGATACTGATGATGGTGATGATGGTGATGATGATGATGCTGATGATGATGACACTGCTACTGATGATGATGACACAGCTACTGATGATGATGACGCTACTGATGATGATGATGATACTGATGATGATGACACTGCTACTTATGATGATGATGATGACACAGCTACTGATGATGGTGACACTACTGATGATGATGCTACTGATGATGATGCTACTGATGATGACGCTACTGATGATACTGATGATGGTGA
This sequence comes from Petromyzon marinus, assembly GCF_048934315.1. Lineage (NCBI taxonomy): Eukaryota > Metazoa > Chordata > Hyperoartia > Petromyzontiformes > Petromyzontidae > Petromyzon > Petromyzon marinus. The sequence continues at coordinate 2,874,167 of NC_133738.1, forward strand.
TGATGATGATGGTGATGATGATACTGATGATGATGATACTGATGATGGTGATGATGATGATACTGATGATGGTGATGATGATGATGATACTGATGATGGTGATGATGATGATGATACTGATGATGGTGATGATGATGATACTGATGGTGATGATGATGATACTGATGATGATGATGATTCCTCACCGCGCCCCCGCCAGTTCATCGAGGAGCGCCTGGAGCTGCTGAACTCTGGACGAGGTTTTCACGACGAGTTCGAGGCGATGGTCAAGGAGCTGGCCGACTCATCATCCTCCTCCTCCTCCTCATCATCCACCTCGTCGCTGTGGGGAGTACGCAGGCAGGGAGGGTCGCTGATTGCGAGCGTCAGGGACCGGGCAAGGCCACAGCTCAGGCTGGCCTACAGAACGGTGAGTGGGTGAGTGAGTGGGTGAGTGGGTGAGTGGGTGAGTGAGTGAGTGAGTGGGTGGGTGAGTGGGTGAGTGAGTGGGTGGGTGAGTGAGTGGGTGGGTGGGTGGGTGAGTGGGTGGGTGAGTGGGTGAGTGAGTGGGTGAGTGGATGGGTGGGTGAGTGAGTGAGTGGGTGGGTGAGTGGGTGAGTGAGTGGGTGAGTGAGTGGGTGGGTGAGTGAGTGGGTGAGTGAGTGAGTGGGTGAGTGGGTGAGTGACTGAGTGAGTGAGTGACTGAGTGGGTGAGTGCTGAGCTTCCTCTCTCACTGATTGCTCCACCCCCTCCCCCCTTCCCCCTCCCTCCCTGACTCCCCCCCCCCTCCCTGACTCCTCCCCCCTCCCTCCCTGACTCCTCCCTCCCTGACTCCTCCCCTGTCCCTCCCCCCCCTCCCTCCCTGACTCCTCCCCCCTCCCTCCCTGACTCCTCCCTCCCTGACTCCTCCCCCCTCCCTCCCTGACTCCTCCCCCCCTCCTCCTTGACTCCTCCACCCCCTCCCTCCCTGACTCCTCCCCCCCTCCCTCCCCCCTCCCCCCCTCCCTCCCTGACTCCTCCCCCTCCCTCCCCCCTCCCTCCCCCCTCCCTCCCTGACTCCTCCACCCCCTCCCTCCCTGACTCCTCCCCCCTCCCTCCCTGACTCCTCCCCCCTCCCTCCCTGACTCCTCCCTCCTCCCTCCCTGACTCCTCCCCCCTCCCTCCCTGACTCCTCCTCCCTGACCTCTCCACCCCCTCCCTCCCCCCTCCCTCCCCCCCTCCCTCCCTGACTCCTCCCCCTCCCTCCCTGACTCCTCCCCCCCTCCCTCCCTGACTCCTCCCCCCCTCCCTCCCTGACTCCTCCCCCCCTCCCTCCCTGAATCCTCCCTCCCTGACTCCTCCCCCCTCCCTCCCTGACTCCTCCCCCCTCCCTCCCCCCTCCCTCCCTGACTCCTCCCCCCCTCCCTCCCTGACTCATCCCTCCCTGACTCCTCCCCCCCCCCTCCCTGACTCCTCCCCCCTCCCTCCCTGACTCCTCCCTCCCTGACTCCTCCCCCCTCCCTCCCTGACTCCTCCCCCCTCCCTCCCTGACTCCTCCCTCCCTGACTCCTCCCCCGTCCCTCCCCCCCCTCCCTCCCTGACTCCTCCCTCCCTGACTCCTCCCCCCCTCCCTCCCTGACTCCTCCCCCCTCCCTCCCTGACTCCTCCCCCCCTCCCTCCCTGACTCCTCCCTCCCGGACTCCTCCCCCCTCCCTCCCTGACTCCTCCCTCCCTGACTCCTCCCCCCTCCCTCCCCCCTCCCTCCCCCCTCCCTCCCTGACTCCTCCCCCCCTCCCTCCCCCCTCCCCCCCTCCCTCCCTGACTCCTCCCTCTCCCTCCCCCCTCCCTCCCCCCTCCCTCCCTGACTCCTCCCCCCCTCCCTCCCTGACTCCTCCCCCCCTCCCTCCCTGACTCCTCCCCCCTCCCTCCCTGACTCCTCCCCCCTCCCTCCCTGACTCCTCCCCCCTCCCTCCCTGACTCCTCCCTCCTCCCTCCCTGACTCCTCCCCCCTCCCTCCCTGACTCCTCCTCCCTGACTCCTCCACCCCCTCCCTCCCCCCTCCCTCCCCCCCTCCCTCCCTGACTCCTCCTCCCTGACTCCTCCACCCCCTCCCTCACCCCTCCCTCCCCCCCTCCCTCCCTGACTCCTCCACTCCCTCCCTCCCTGACTCCTCCCCCCCCTCCCTCCCTGACTCCTTCCCCCCTCCCTCCCTGACTCCTCCCCCCCCTCCCTCCCTGACTCCTTCCCCCCTCCCTCCCTGACTCCTCCCCCCTCCCTCCCTCCCTCCCTGACTCCTCCCCCCCTCCCTCCCTGACTCCTCCCCCCTCCCTGACTCCTCCCCCCCTCCCTCCCTGACTCCTCCCCCCCTCCCTCCCTGACTCCTCCCCCCTCCCTCCATGACTCCTCCCCCCCTCCCTCCCTCCCTCCCTGACTCCTCCCCCCCTCCCTCCCTGACTCCTCCCCCCCTCCCTCCCTGACTCCTCCCCCCCTCCCTCCCTGACTCCTCCCCCCCTCCCTCCCTGACTCCTCCCCCCTCCCTCCCTGACTCCTCCCCCCCTCCCTCCCTCCCTCCCTGACTCCTCCCCCCCTCCCTCCCTGACTCCTCCCCCCCTCCCTCCCTGACTCCTCCCCCCCTCCCTCCATGACTCCTCCCCCCCTCCCTCCCTCCCTCCCTGACTCCTCCCCCCCTCCCTCCCTGACTCCTCCCCCCCTCCCTCCCTGACTCCTCCCCCCCTCCCTCCCTGACTCCTCCCCCCTCCCTCCCTGACTCCTCCCCCCCTCCCTCCCTCCCTCCCTGACTCCTCCCCCCCTCCCTCCCTGACTCCTCCCCCCCTCCCTCCCTGACTCCTCCCCCCCTCCCTCCATGACTCCTCCCCCCCTCCCTCCCCCCCTCCCTGACTCCTCCCCCCCTCCCTCCCTGACTCCTCCCCCCCTCCCTCCCTGACTCCTCCCCCCCTCCCTCCATGACTCCTCCCCCCCTCCCTCCCTCCCTCCCTGACTCCTCCCCCCCTCCCTCCCTGACTCCTCCCCCCCTCCCTCCCTGACTCCTCCCCCCCTCCCTCCCTGACTCCTCCCCCCCTCCCTCCCTGACTCCTCCCCCCTCCCTCCCTGACTCCTCCCCCCCTCCCTCCCTCCCTCCCTGACTCCTCCCCCCCTCCCTCCCTGACTCCTCCCCCCCTCCCTCCCTGACTCCTCCCCCCCTCCCTCCATGACTCCTCCCCCCCTCCCTCCCTCCCTCCCTGACTCCTCCCCCCCTCCCTCCCTGACTCCTCCCCCCCTCCCTCCCTGACTCCTCCCCCCTCCCTCCCTGACTCCTCCCCCCCTCCCTCCCTGACTCCTTCCCCCCTCCCTCCCTGACTCCTCCCCCCTCCCTCCCCCCTCCCTCCCTGACTCCTCCCCCCCTCCCTCCCTGACTCCTCCCCCCCTCCCTCCCTGACTCCTCCCCCCTCCCTCCACCCAAACCTCGCAGGCGAAGGATTCCGCCAAGCTGCTGAGGTTCCGCCCCCAGGCCCCCGCCCCGCCCCCCACCCCGCCGCCCCCCACCCCGCCCCCCACCGGGGAGGGGGAGGCTGCCGTGGGGGGCGGGGCTAGGGGCGGGGCTTGGGGCGGGGCTAGGGGCGGGGCTAGGGGCGAGTCGGTGTCCCTGGGGGCGGGCCGCTCGCCGCTGCCTCTCAGCCGCACCTTCGCCATCAAGCGGACGATGAGCCTCAGTCACCCAGTCACCCAGTCAGTCACTCAGTCAGTCACTCACCCAGTCAGTCACTCAGTCACCCAGTCACTCAGTCACCCAGTCACTCAGTCAGTCACTCAGTCAGTCACTCACCCAGTCAGTCACTCAGTCACCCAGTCAGTCACCCAGTCAGTCACTCAGTCAGTCACTCACCCAGTCAGTCACTCAGTCACCCAGTCACTCAGTCAGTCACTCAGTCAGTCAGTCACCCAGTCACCCAGACAGTCACCCAGTCAGTCACTCAGTCAGTCACTCAGTCAGTCAGTCACTCAGTCACCCAGTCAGTCACTCAGTCAGTCACCCAGTCACCCAGTCAGTCACTCAGTCAGTCACTCAGTCAGTCACTCACCCAGTCAGTCACTCAGTCACCCAGTCACTCAGTCAGTCACTCACCCAGTCAGTCACTCAGTCAGTCACTCAGTCAGTCAGTCACTCACCCAGTCACTCAGTCAGTCAGTCAGTCACCCAGTCAGTCACTCAGTCACCCAGTCAGTCACTCACTCAGTCACCCAGTCACTCAGTCAGTCACTCACCCAGTCAGTCACCCAGTCACTCAGTCAGTCACTCAGTCAGTCACTCAGTCAGTCACTCAGTCAGTCAGTCACTCACCCAGTCACCCAGTCACTCAGTCAGTCACTCAGTCAGTCACCCAGTCACTCAGTCAGTCACCCAGTCAGTCACTCAGTCACTCAGTCACTCACCCAGTCACCCAGTCACTCAGTCAGTCACTCAGTCAGTCACCCAGTCAGTCACTCAGTCAGTCACTCACCCAGTCAGTCACTCAGTCACTCAGTCAGTCACTCACCCAGTCAGTCACTCAGTCAGTCACTCAGTCAGTCACTCAGTCACTCAGTCACTCAGTCAGTCACTCAGTCACTCAGTCAGTCACCCAGTCACTCAGTCAGTAACTCAGTCAGTCAGTCAGTCACTCAGTCACTCAGTCAGTCACTCAGTCAGTCACTCAGTCACTCAGTCAGTCACCCAGTCACTCAGTCAGTCACTCAGTCAGTCACTCAGTCAGTCAGTCAGTCACTCAGTCACTCAGTCAGTCACTCAGTCAGTCACTCAGTCACTCAGTCAGTCACCCAGTCACTCAGTCACTCACTCAGTCACTCAGTCACTCAGTCAGTCACTCAGTCAGTCACCCAGTCACTCAGTCACTCAGTCAGTCACTCAGTCAGTCACTCAGTCAGTCACTCAGTCAGTCACTCAGTCAGTCACCCAGTCAGTCACTCAGTCACTCAGTCAGTCAGTCACTCAGTCAGTCAGTCAGTCACTCAGTCAGTCCGTCACCCAGTCACTCAGTCAGTCACTCAGTCAGTCACTCAGTCACTCAGTCAGTCACTCACCCAGTCAGTCAGTCAGTCACTCAGTCACCCAGTCACTCAGTCAGTCACTCACCCAGTCAGTCAGTCAGTCACTCAGTCACTCAGTCAGTCACTCAGTCAGTCAGTCACTTAGTCAGTCACTCAGTCACTCAGTCAGTCACTCAGTCAGTCACTCAGTCAGTCACTCAGTCACTCAGTCACCCAGTCACTCAGTCAGTCACTCAGTCACTTAGTCAGTCACTCAGTCACTTAGTCAGTCACTCAGTCAGTCACTCAGTCACTCAGTCAGTCAGTCACTCAGTCAGTCACTCAGTCAGTCACTCAGTCAGTCACTCACTCAGTCAGTCACTCACTCAGTCAGTTACTCAGTCACCCAGTCACTCAGTCAGTCACTCACTCAGTCAGTCACTCAGTCAGTCACTCAGTCAATCAGTCAGTCACTCAGTCACTTAGTCAGTCACTCAGTCACTCAGTCAGTCACTCAGTCAGTCACTCAGTCAGTCACTCAGTCACTCAGTCACCCAGTCACTCAGTCAGTCACTCAGTCACTTAGTCAGTCACTCAGTCACTTAGTCAGTCACTCAGTCAGTCAGTCACTCAGTCAGTCACTCAGTCAGTCACTCAGTCAGTCACTCAGTCAGTCACCCAGTCAGTCAGTCACTCAGTCACTCAGTCAGTCACTCAGTCAGTCACTCAGTCACTCAGTCAGTCACCCAGTCACTCAGTCAGTCACTCAGTCAGTCACTCAGTCAGTCACTCAGTCAGTCAGTCACCCAGTCACTCAGTCAGTCACTCAGTCAGTCACTCAGTCAGTCACTCAGTCACTCAGTCAGTCACTCAGTCAGTCACTCACCCAGTCACTCAGTCAGTCACCCAGTCACTCAGTCAGTCACTCAGTCAGTCACTCAGTCACTCAGTCAGTCAGTCACCCAGTCAGTCACTCAGTCAGTCACTCAGTCAGTCACTCAGTCACTCACCCAGTCACTCAGTCAGTCACTCCATCAGTCACTCAGTCAGTCACTCAGTCACTTAGTCAGTCACTCAGTCACTCAGTCAGTCAGTCACTCAGTCAATCAGTCAGTCACTCAGTCAGTCACTCAGTCAGTCACTCAGTCACTCACCCAGTCACTCAGTCAGTCACCCAGTCACTCAGTCAGTCACTCAGTCAGTCACTCAGTCAGTCACTCAGTCACTTAGTCAGTCACTCAGTCACTCAGTCAGTCATTCAGTCAGTCACTCAGTCAGTCACTTAGTCAGTCACTCAGTTAGTCACTCAGTCAGTCACTCAGTCAGTCACTCAGTCACTCAGTCAGTCACTCAGTCACTCAGTCAGTCACTTAGTCAGTCAGTCACCCAGTCACTCAGTCAGTCAGTCACTCAGTCAGTCACTCAGTCAGTTACTCAGTCACTCAGTCAGTCAGTCACTCAGTCAGTCACTCAGTCAGCCACTCAGTCACTTAGTCAGTGACTCAGTCAGCCACTCAGTCAGTCAGTCACTCACTCAGTCAGTCACTCAGTCAGTCAGTCACTCAGTCACTCACTCAGTCAGTCACTCAGTCAGTCACTCACTCAGTCAGTCACTCAGTCAGTCAATCAGTCAGTCACTTAGTCACTCAGTCAGTCACTCAGTCAGTCACTAAGTCAGTCACTCAGTCAGTCACTCAGTCAGTCACCCAGTCACTCAGTCAGTCACTCAGTCAGTCACTCAGTTAGTCAGTCAGTCACTCAGTCAGTCACTGAGTCAGTCACTGAGTCACCCAGTCAGTCACTCAGTCACTCAGTCAGTCACTCAGTCAGTCACCCAGTCACTCAGTCAGTCACTCAGTCACTCACTCAGTCACTCACTCAGTCAGTCACTCAGTCACTCACTCACTCAGTCACCCCACTCAGTCCCTCAGTCAGTCACTCAGTCAGTCAGTCACTCAGTCAGTCAGTCACTCAGTCACTTAGTCAGTCAGTCGCTCAGTCACTCAGTCAGTCACTCAGTCAGTCACTCAGTCACCCAGTCACTCAGTCACTCATTCAGTCACTCAGTCAGTCAGTCAGTCACTCAATCAGTCACCCAGTCACTCAGTCAGTCACTCAGTCAGTCACTCAGTCACCCAGTCACTCAGTCTGTCACCCAGTCACTCAGTCAGTCACTCAGTCAGTCACTCAGTCAGTCACTCAGTCACTTAGTCAGTCACTCAGTCAGTCAGTCACTTAGTCACTCACTCAGTCAGTCACTCAGTCACTCACTCAGTCACCCCACTCAGTCCCTCAGTCAGTCACTCAGTCAGTCAGTCAGTCACTCAGTCACTTAGTCAGTCAGTCGCTCAGTCACTCAGTCAGTCACTCAGTCAGTCACTCAGTCACCCAGTCACTCAGTCACTCATTCAGTCACTCAGTCAGTCAGTCAGTCATTCAATCAGTCACCCAGTCACTCAGTCAGTCACTCAGTCAGTCACTCAGTCACCCAGTCACTCAGTCAGTCACCCAGTCACTCAGTCAGTCACTCAGTCAGTCACTCAGTCAGTCACTCAGTCACTTAGTCAGTCACTCAGTCAGTCACTCAGTCAGTCACTTAGTCAGTCACTCAGTCACTCAGTCAGTCACTCAGTCAGTCACTCAGTCAGTCACTCAGTTACTCAGTCAGTCACTCAGTCAGTCACTCAGTCACTCAGTCAGTCACTCAGTCAGTCACTCAGTCAGTCACTCAGTCAGTCACCCAGTCACTCAGTCAGTCACTCAGTCACTCAGTCAGTCACTTAGTCAGTCAGTCACCCAGTCACTCAGTCAGTCAGTCACTCAGTCAGTCACTCAGTCAGTTACTCAGTCAGTCACTCAGTCAGTCACTCAGTCACTTAGTCAGTGACTCAGTCAGCCACTCAGTCAGTCAGTCACTCACTCAGTCAGTCACTCAGTCACTCAGTCAGTCAGTCACTCAGTCAGTCACTCAGTCAGTCAGTCACTCAGTCACTCAGTCAGTCACTCACTCAGTCAGTCACTCACTCAGTCAGTTACTCAGTCACCCAGTCACTCAGTCAGTCACTCACTCAGTCAGTCACTCACTCAGTCAATCAGTCAGTCACTTAGTCACTCAGTCAGTCAGTCACTCAGTTAGTCAGTCACTCAGTCAGTCACTGAGTCACCCAGTCAGTCACTCAGTCACTCAGTCAGTCAGTCACTCAGTCAGTCACTCAGTCAGTCACTCAGTCAGTCACTCACTCAGTCAGTCACTCACTCAGTCAGTTACTCAGTCACCCAGTCACTCAGTCAGTCACTCACTCAGTCAGTCACTCAGTCAGTCAGTCACTCAGTCAGTCACTCAGTCAGTCACTCAGTCAGTCAGTCACTCAGTCACTCAGTCAGTCACTCAGTCACTCACTCAGTCAGTAACTCAGTCACCCAGTCACTCAGTCAGTCACTCACTCAGTCAGTCACTCAGTCAGTCAATCAGTCAGTCACTTAGTCACTCAGTCAGTCACTCAGTCAGTCACTAAGTCAGTCACTCAGTCAGTCACTCAGTCAGTCACCCAGTCACTCAGTCAGTCACTCAGTCAGTCACTCAGTTAGTCAGTCAGTCACTCAGTCAGTCACTGAGTCAGTCACTGAGTCACCCAGTCAGTCACTCAGTCACTCAGTCAGTCACTCAGTCAGTCACCCAGTCACTCAGTCAGTCACTCAGTCACTCACTCAGTCACTCACTCAGTCAGTCACTCAGTCACTCACTCACTCAGTCACCCCACTCAGTCCCTCAGTCAGTCACTCAGTCAGTCAGTCACTCAGTCAGTCAGTCACTCAGTCACTTAGTCAGTCAGTCGCTCAGTCACTCAGTCAGTCACTCAGTCAGTCACTCAGTCACCCAGTCACTCAGTCACTCATTCAGTCACTCAGTCAGTCAGTCAGTCACTCAATCAGTCACCCAGTCACTCAGTCAGTCACTCAGTCAGTCACTCAGTCACCCAGTCACTCAGTCTGTCACCCAGTCACTCAGTCAGTCACTCAGTCAGTCACTCAGTCAGTCACTCAGTCACTTAGTCAGTCACTCAGTCAGTCAGTCACTTAGTCACTCACTCAGTCAGTCACTCAGTCACTCACTCAGTCACCCCACTCAGTCCCTCAGTCAGTCACTCAGTCAGTCAGTCAGTCACTCAGTCACTTAGTCAGTCAGTCGCTCAGTCACTCAGTCAGTCACTCAGTCAGTCACTCAGTCACCCAGTCACTCAGTCACTCATTCAGTCACTCAGTCAGTCAGTCAGTCATTCAATCAGTCACCCAGTCACTCAGTCAGTCACTCAGTCAGTCACTCAGTCACCCAGTCACTCAGTCAGTCACCCAGTCACTCAGTCAGTCACTCAGTCAGTCACTCAGTCAGTCACTCAGTCACTTAGTCAGTCACTCAGTCAGTCACTCAGTCAGTCACTTAGTCAGTCACTCAGTCACTCAGTCAGTCACTCAGTCAGTCACTCAGTCAGTCACTCAGTTACTCAGTCAGTCACTCAGTCAGTCACTCAGTCACTCAGTCAGTCACTCAGTCAGTCACTCAGTCAGTCACTCAGTCAGTCACCCAGTCACTCAGTCAGTCACTCAGTCACTCAGTCAGTCACTTAGTCAGTCAGTCACCCAGTCACTCAGTCAGTCAGTCACTCAGTCAGTCACTCAGTCAGTTACTCAGTCAGTCACTCAGTCAGTCACTCAGTCACTTAGTCAGTGACTCAGTCAGCCACTCAGTCAGTCAGTCACTCACTCAGTCAGTCACTCAGTCAGTCAGTCAGTCACTCAGTCAGTCACTCAGTCAGTCAGTCACTCAGTCACTCAGTCAGTCACTCACTCAGTCAGTCACTCACTCAGTCAGTTACTCAGTCACCCAGTCACTCAGTCAGTCACTCACTCAGTCAGTCACTCACTCAGTCAATCAGTCAGTCACTTAGTCACTCAGTCAGTCAGTCACTCAGTTAGTCAGTCACTCAGTCAGTCACTGAGTCACCCAGTCAGTCACTCAGTCACTCAGTCAGTCAGTCACTCAGTCAGTCACTCAGTCAGTCACTCAGTCAGTCACTCACTCAGTCAGTCACTCACTCAGTCAGTTACTCAGTCACCCAGTCACTCAGTCAGTCACTCACTCAGTCAGTCACTCAGTCAGTCACTCAGTCAATCAGTCAGTCACTCAGTCACTTAGTCAGTCACTCAGTCACTCAGTCAGTCACTCAGTCAGTCACTCAGTCAGTCACTCAGTCACTCAGTCACCCAGTCACTCAGTCAGTCACTCAGTCACTTAGTCAGTCACTCAGTCACTTAGTCAGTCACTCAGTCAGTCAGTCACTCAGTCAGTCACTCAGTCAGTCACTCAGTCAGTCACCCAGTCAGTCAGTCACTCAGTCACTCAGTCAGTCACTCAGTCAGTCACTCAGTCACTCAGTCAGTCACCCAGTCACTCAGTCAGTCACTCAGTCAGTCACTCAGTCAGTCACTCAGTCAGTCAGTCACCCAGTCACTCAGTCAGTCACTCAGTCAGTCACTCAGTCAGTCACTCAGTCAGTCACTCAGTCACTCACTCAGTCACTCAGTCAGTCACTCAGTCAGTCAGTCACTCAGTCACTCAGTCAGTCACTCACCCAGTCACTCAGTCAGTCACCCAGTCACTCAGTCAGTCACTCAGTCAGTCACTCAGTCACTCAGTCAGTCAGTCACCCAGTCAGTCACTCAGTCAGTCACTCAGTCAGTCACTCAGTCACTCACCCAGTCACTCAGTCAGTCACTCCATCAGTCACTCAGTCAGTCACTCAGTCACTTAGTCAGTCACTCAGTCACTCAGTCAGTCAGTCACTCAGTCAATCAGTCAGTCACTCAGTCAGTCACTCAGTCAGTCACTCAGTCACTCACCCAGTCACTCAGTCAGTCACCCAGTCACTCAGTCAGTCACTCAGTCAGTCACTCAGTCAGTCACTCAGTCACTTAGTCAGTCACTCAGTCACTCAGTCAGTCATTCAGTCAGTCACTCAGTCAGTCACTTAGTCAGTCACTCAGTTAGTCACTCAGTCAGTCACTCAGTCAGTCACTCAGTCACTCAGTCAGTCACTCAGTCACTCAGTCAGTCACTTAGTCAGTCAGTCACCCAGTCAGTCAGTCAGTCACTCAGTCAGTCACTCAGTCAGTTACTCAGTCACTCAGTCAGTCAGTCACTCAGTCAGTCACTCAGTCAGCCACTCAGTCACTTAGTCAGTGACTCAGTCAGCCACTCAGTCAGTCAGTCACTCACTCAGTCAGTCACTCAGTCAGTCAGTCACTCAGTCAGTCACTCAGTCAGTCAGTCACTCAGTCACTCAGTCAGTCACTCAGTCACTCACTCAGTCAGTAACTCAGTCACCCAGTCACTCAGTCAGTCACTCACTCAGTCAGTCACTCAGTCAGTCAATCAGTCAGTCACTTAGTCACTCAGTCAGTCACTCAGTCAGTCACTAAGTCAGTCACTCAGTCAGTCACTCAGTCAGTCACCCAGTCACTCAGTCAGTCACTCAGTCAGTCACTCAGTTAGTCAGTCAGTCACTCAGTCAGTCACTGAGTCAGTCACTGAGTCACCCAGTCAGTCACTCAGTCACTCAGTCAGTCACTCAGTCAGTCACCCAGTCACTCAGTCAGTCACTCAGTCACTCACTCAGTCACTCACTCAGTCAGTCACTCAGTCACTCACTCACTCAGTCACCCCACTCAGTCCCTCAGTCAGTCACTCAGTCAGTCAGTCACTCAGTCAGTCAGTCACTCAGTCACTTAGTCAGTCAGTCGCTCAGTCACTCAGTCAGTCACTCAGTCAGTCACTCAGTCACCCAGTCACTCAGTCACTCATTCAGTCACTCAGTCAGTCAGTCAGTCACTCAATCAGTCACCCAGTCACTCAGTCAGTCACTCAGTCAGTCACTCAGTCACCCAGTTACTCAGTCTGTCACCCAGTCACTCAGTCAGTCACTCAGTCAGTCACTCAGTCAGTCACTCAGTCACTTAGTCAGTCACTCAGTCAGTCAGTCACTTAGTCACTCACTCAGTCAGTCACTCAGTCACTCACTCAGTCACCCCACTCAGTCCCTCAGTCAGTCACTCAGTCAGTCAGTCACTCAGTCACTTAGTCAGTCAGTCACTCAGTCAGTCACTCAGTCAGTCACTCAGTCACCCAGTCACTCAGTCACTCATTCAGTCACTCAGTCAGTCAGTCATTCAATCAGTCACCCAGTCACTCAGTCAGTCACTCAGTCAGTCACTCAGTCACCCAGTCACTCAGTCAGTCACCCAGTCACTCAGTCAGTCACTCAGTCAGTCACTCAGTCAGTCACTCAGTCACTTAGTCAGTCACTCAGTCAGTCACTCAGTCAGTCACTTAGTCAGTCACTCAGTCACTCAGTCAGTCACTCAGTCAGTCACTCAGTCAGTCACTCAGTTACTCAGTCAGTCACTCAGTCAGTCACTCAGTCACTCAGTCAGTCACTCAGTCAGTCACTCAGTCAGTCACTCAGTCAGTCACACAGTCACTCAGTCAGTCACTCAGTCACTCAGTCAGTCACTTAGTCAGTCAGTCACCCAGTCACTCAGTCAGTCAGTCACTCAGTCAGTCACTCAGTCAGTTACTCAGTCAGTCACTCAGTCAGTCACTCAGTCACTTAGTCAGTGACTCAGTCAGCCACTCAGTCAGTCAGTCACTCACTCAGTCAGTCACTCAGTCACTCAGTCAGTCAGTCACTCAGTCAGTCACTCAGTCAGTCAGTCACTCAGTCACTCAGTCAGTCACTCACTCAGTCAGTCACTCACTCAGTCAGTTACTCAGTCACCCAGTCACTCAGTCAGTCACTCACTCAGTCAGTCACTCACTCAGTCAATCAGTCAGTCACTTAGTCACTCAGTCAGTCAGTCACTCAGTTAGTCAGTCACTCAGTCAGTCACTGAGTCACCCAGTCAGTCACTCAGTCACTCAGTCAGTCACTCAGTCAGTCACCCAGTCACTCAGTCAGTCACTCAGTCAGTCACCCAGTTAATCAGTCAGTCACTCAGTCACTCACTCAGTCAGTAACTCAGTCACCCAGTCACTCAGTCAGTCACTCAGTCAGTCACTCAGTCAATCAGTCAGTCACTTAGTCACTCAGTCAGTCACTCAGTCAGTCACTAAGTCAGTCACTCAGTCAGTCACTCAGTCAGTCACCCAGTCACTCAGTCAGTCACTCAGTCAGTCACTAAGTCAGTCACTCAGTCAGTCACTCAGTCAGTCACTGAGTCACCCAGTCAGTCACTCAGTCAGTCACTCAGTCAGTCACCCAGTCACTCAGTCAGTCACTCAGTCACTCACTCAGTCACTCACTCAGTCAGTCACTCAGTCACTCACTCACTCAGTCACCCCACTCAGTCCCTCAGTCAGTCACTCAGTCAGTCAGTCACTCAGTCACTTAGTCAGTCAGTCAGTCGCTCAGTCACTCAGTCAGTCACTCAGTCAGTCACTCAGTCACCCAGTCACTCAGTCACTCATTCAGTCAGTCAGTCAGTCACTCAATCAGTCACCCAGTCACTCAGTCAGTCACTCAGTCAGTCACTCAGTCACCCAGTCACTCAGTCAGTCACCCAGTCACTCAGTCAGTCACTCAGTCAGTCACTCAGTCAGTCACTCAGTCACTTAGTCAGTCACTCAGTCAGTCACTCAGTCAGTCACTTAGTCACTCACTCAGTCAGTCACTCAGTCACTCACTCACTCAGTCACCCCACTCAGTCCCTCAGTCAGTCACTCAGTCACTTAGTCAGTCAGTCGCTCAGTCACTCAGTCAGTCACTCAGTCAGTCACTCAGTCACCCAGTGACTCAGTCACTCATTCAGTCACTCAGTCAGTCACTCAATCAGTCACCCAGTCACTCAGTCAGTCACTCAGTCAGTCACTCAGTCACTCAGTCAGTCACCCAGTCACTCAGTCAGTCACTCAGTCAGTCACTCAGTCAGTCACTCAGTCACTTAGTCAGTCACTCAGTCAGTCACTTAGTCAGTCACTCAGTCACTCAGTCAGTCACTCAGTCAGTCACTCAGTCAGTCACTCAGTTACTCAGTCAGTCACTCAGTCAGTCACTCAGTCACTCAGTCAGTCACTCAGTCAGTCACTCAGTCAGTCACTCAGTCAGTCACCCAGTCACTCAGTCAGTCACTCAGTCACTCAGTCAGTCACTTAGTCAGTCAGTCACCCATTCACTCAGTCAGTCAGTCACTCAGTCAGTCACTCAGTCAGTTACTCAGTCAGTCACTCAGTCACTCAGTCACTTAGTCAGTGACTCAGTCAGTCACTCAGTCAGTCACTCACTCAGTCAGTCACTCAGTCACTCAGTCAGTCAGTCACTCAGTCAGTCACTCAGTCAGTCACTCAGTCAGTCACTCACTCAGTCAGTCACTCACTCAGTCAGTTACTCAGTCACCCAGTCACTCAGTCAGTCACTCACTCAGTCAGTCACTCAGTCAGTCACTCAGTCAATCAGTCAGTCACTTAGTCACTCAGTCAGTCACTCAGTCAGTCACTAAGTCAGTCACTCAGTCAGTCACTCAGTCAGTCACCCAGTCACTCAGTCAGTCACTCAGTCAGTCACTCAGTCAGTCAGTCACTCAGTCAGTCACTAAGTCAGTCACTCAGTCAGTCACTCAGTCAGTCACTGAGTCACCCAGTCAGTCACTCAGTCAGTCACTCAGTCAGTCACCCAGTCACTCAGTCAGTCACTCAGTCACTCACTCAGTCACTCACTCAGTCAGTCACTCAGTCACTCACTCACTCAGTCACCCCACTCAGTCCCTCAGTCAGTCACTCAGTCAGTCAGTCACTCAGTCACTTAGTCAGTCAGTCAGTCGCTCAGTCACTCAGTCAGTCACTCAGTCAGTCACTCAGTCACCCAGTCACTCAGTCACTCATTCAGTCAGTCAGTCAGTCACTCAATCAGTCACCCAGTCACTCAGTCAGTCACTCAGTCAGTCACTCAGTCACCCAGTCAGTCACTCAGTCAGTCAGTCACTCAGTCACCCAGTCACTCAGTCAGTGACCCAGTCACTCAGTCAGTCACTCAGTCAGTCACTCAGTCAGTCACTCAGTCACTTAGTCAGTCACTCAGTCAGTCACTCAGTCAGTCACTTAGTCACTCACTCAGTCAGTCACTCAGTCACTCACTCACTCAGTCACCCCACTCAGTCCCTCAGTCAGTCACTCAGTCACTTAGTCAGTCAGTCGCTCAGTCACTCAGTCAGTCACTCAGTCAGTCACTCAGTCACCCAGTGACTCAGTCACTCATTCAGTCACTCAGTCAGTCACTCAATCAGTCACCCAGTCACTCAGTCAGTCACTCAGTCAGTCACTCAGTCACTCAGTCAGTCACCCAGTCACTCAGTCAGTCACTCAGTCAGTCACTCAGTCAGTCACTCAGTCACTTAGTCAGTCACTCAGTCAGTCACTTAGTCAGTCACTCAGTCACTCAGTCAGTCACTCAGTCAGTCACTCAGTCAGTCACTCAGTTACTCAGTCAGTCACTCAGTCAGTCACTCAGTCACTCAGTCAGTCACTCAGTCAGTCACTCAGTCAGTCACTCAGTCAGTCACCCAGTCACTCAGTCAGTCACTCAGTCACTCAGTCAGTCACTTAGTCAGTCAGTCACCCATTCACTCAGTCAGTCAGTCACTCAGTCAGTCACTCAGTCAGTTACTCAGTCAGTCACTCAGTCACTCAGTCACTTAGTCAGTGACTCAGTCAGTCACTCAGTCAGTCACTCACTCAGTCAGTCACTCAGTCACTCAGTCAGTCACTCAGTCAGTCACTCAGTCAGTCACTCAGTCAGTCACTCACTCAGTCAGTCACTCACTCAGTCAGTTACTCAGTCACCCAGTCACTCAGTCAGTCACTCACTCAGTCAGTCACTCAGTCAGTCACTCAGTCAATCAGTCAGTCACTTAGTCACTCAGTCAGTCACTCAGTCAGT
>NC_133738.1:2900135-3045135 GCF_048934315.1 Petromyzon marinus
GTGGTAGTGATGGTGGTGGTAGTGGTGGTGGTAGTGGTGGTAGTGGTGGTGGTGGTAGTGGTGGTAGTGGTAGTGGTGGTAGTGGTGGTGGTAGTGGTGGTGGTAGTGCTGGTGGTGCTGGTGGTGGTAGTCATGGTGGTGGTGGTAGTGGTAGTGATGGTGGTGGTAGTGGTGGTGGTAGTGGTGGTGGTGGTAGTGGTGGTAGTGGTGGTGGTCGTGGTAGTGGTAGTGCTGATGGTGGTGGTCGTGGTGGTGGTTGTAGTGGTAGTGCTGGTGGTGGTGATGATAGTGGTGACGATGATGACGCTGGTGATGATGACGATGATGATGACGACGATGATGATGACGACGCTGATGGTAATGACGCTGATGGTGATGACGATGATCATGACGACGATGATGATGATGATGATGGTGATGACGCTGATGGTGATGACGATGATGATGGTGATGATGATGATGACGATGATGACGCTGATGACGATGATGATGACGATGATGATGATGATGATGACGATGATGATGATGACGATGATGATGATGATGATGACGATGATGACGATGATGATGACGATGATGATGATGACGATGATGATGATGACGATGATGATGACGATGATGACGCTGATGATGACGATGACGATGATGACGCTGATGATGACGATGACGATGATGACGCTGATGATGACGATGATGATGATGATGACGATGATGATGACGATGATGATGCTGATGATGATGATGCTGATGATGATGATGACGATGATGATGATGACGATGATGACGATGATGGTGATGATGATGATGCTGATGATGATGACGATGCCAAACCCCCCTCTCCCCCCCCCGGCAGTTCCCGACATTTGACGTCATCACCGAAGAGACAAACCCAGCGGCTGGCTCCTCCCACCCCACCGGCGGCTCCTCCCACCCCACCGCCAGCTCCTCCCACCCCACCGCCGCCGGCTCCTCCCACCCCACCGCCGCCGGCTCCTCCCACCCCACCGCCGGCTCCTCCCACCCCACCGCCACCGGCTCCTCCCCCCCCGCCACCGGCTCCTCCCCCCCCGCCACCGGCTCCTCCCACCCCACCACCGGCTCCTCCCACCCCACCGCCGCCGGCTCCTCCCACCCCACCACCGGCTCCTCCCACCCCACCGCCAGCTCCTCCCACCCCACCGCCGGCTCCTCCCACCCCACCTCCGGCTCCTCCCACCCCACCGCCGGCTCCTCCCCCCCCGCCACGTACGTTCCAGCGTCAGCTCCGTTCGACTTTGACTTCAACGTCCCCATGGACTTCCGCTTCGACTTCCACGCGGAGCCGGAGAGCCCCCCTCGGGGGGGGGCGGGGGCGGGGGCGGGGGGGGGGCGGCCCCCCCCCACGCCCCCGGGGGCTCGCTCGACTCCTCCCGCCGGTCCAGGACCCTCGGGCGTCCTGTCACAGCACGCCGGAGCCAACCTCAACAACTCCAACGCAGGCCGCCCCCCTCATCATCCTCATCATCCTCATCCTCCTCATCATCATCCTCCTCATCATCCTCATCTTCCTCATCTTCCTCATCATCCTCATCATCATCCTCCTCCTCATCCTCCTCATCCTCATCATCCTCCTCATCATCCTCATCCTCCTCCTCATCATCCTCATCATCCTCATCATCCTCCTCATCATCCTCCTCCTCATCATCCTCATCATCATCCTCCTCATCATCATCCTCATCCTCCTCCTCATCCTCCTCCTCATCCTCCTCCTCACCACGACCGCCACCACCCCCAGCCGCACGTCTCCACCCTCAGCGACGGCTTGCTCGCAAGCGCTGCTCCACCCTCATCATCACCTGCATCATCACCTGCATCACCACCTGCATCACCACCTGCATCACCACCTGCATCACCACCTGCATCATCACCTGCATCATCACCTGCATCACCACCTGCATCATCACCTGCATCACCACCTGCATCACCACCTGCATCACCACCACCCCGCCATCACCGCCGTAGACATTCCCCACATCATCGTCCGCATCATCGTCCGCCTCCGCCGCCTCCACTCACCGACCGCTCTCCGGCACGCAGGGGAAGCCTCCTGGAGGAGGTCCTGGAAGCCGCTGCGAACCGACGGACGCGGGTTTATACTGGCGGCGGCGGCGAAGGCGGCGATGGCGGCGGCGAGGACTCGTGGCCGCGTGGCGTCCGAGCGTGCCGGGAGAGTGGTGGGACAGAACGATTCGGTTAGGGGTGGGGAGAGAGGGGTCAGGCCGGAGAGGGGAGTGGTGGGACAGCGTCGTCACCATCATCGTCATTGTCGTCATCATCGTCGTCGTTATCATCATCACCACCATAATCATCGTCATCGTCGTCACTATCATCACCATCATCGTCGTCGTTATCATCATCATCATCGTCATCATCATCGTCATTATCATCATCGTCATCATCATCACCATCATCGTCGTCGTCACCATCATTACCACCATCATCATCACCATCATCATCGTCGTCATCACCATCATCGTCGTCATCATCATCACCATCGCCATCATCGTCGTTGTCATCATCATCATCGTCGTCGTCACACAAGTCAGCAAGGATACTGCTGGACGCCACACACACACAGATACACACACACACAGGTACACACGCACACACACGCACACACACAACAACAACAATCGCCATTCTCCACTAAGTGGCGGTGACATCACCACGACGCTTGTGCCAGGCTATGTGCACCGTGAGGCCACGTGAAGTGTCGAACGCCCGCTGGCAGGAGGTCACGGGGCAGACCCAGCAGGTGCCACGGGTCGACTGACTGAGATGACTGGCTGATGCACCACCTGTGCCCTCTACTGTGCCAACCTGCTGTGCTTTAACCACCCGGCGCTCCGCTCGTTGTTGTGGGCGTCGCTCCTCCGCCCTCCATTAGTGTTGGAGGGCGACTGCCTCCAACTGCCCAGCAGCGTCCTTCACGAGCCTCCTCCACAGAGGCCGATCTTGACACCGCTGGTACCAGTCATCGGCAAGTCCAGTCATCTCCACGTCCTCCTGTACCACATCACTCCATCTCTTCTCTAGCCCGTGCCGCGCCCGTTTAGCCCCCTCGATCCGGCCAAACAAAAGCTGTTTCGGCATGTGGTGGCTGGGCATGCGGGCTACATGACCCAGCCATCGCAGCCTTGCCTGCCGGAGGAGCTCACCGATGGGACCTTGCCCAGATCTTTCAAGGATTTGTGAGCTCCTCACACAATCAAGCCTGGTTAAACCCAGGATGGATCGTAGGCAGGCCAGCCTAAATGTTTCTAACCGGCGAAGATGTTCCATTAGGGGGGTCCACGTTTCGCAAGCGTAGAGAAGGGAGGGAATGACCGTAGCCGAGAGGACCTGAAGCTTAGTGCGGAGCAACAGACCAGGTAGCTTCCACACAGCGTTACGCAACTGATGAAAAGATATTGCCGCTCGACTGATTCGGAGTGAGACCTCTGCTGTTAAACTAGAGCCGGTCATAAGCACACTGCCCAGGTATTGGAAGCTCTCCACTCTCTCCACAACTGCCCCATCACCGATTGGGAGTTGTGGGGGTCGAGTGTCCGATGGCACAAAATACCCAGGAAGGTGCTTAGTTTTGGTGGGGCTGATGGTAAGGCCCCACCTCTTAGTGGCATGCTCCAGTCTCAGCAGCAGCGTCTCCAACTCCTCCTCTGAATGAGCAGCTATCACCAAATCATCGGCATACATAACGTGGTTGAGCAATAGGGAGCCATCCCTTGACCGCACCCGGGCATCGATCAGCCTCCCATTATATCTGTACCATATGGAGATTCCCCCGATACAGCTATTGAAGGCTTCACGAACTACGTGGTCAAAGTAGATGTTAAATAATGTGGGAGCCAGAGGACATCCCTGTCGCACCCCAAGGTGTACAGGGAATGGCTCTGACTCCCAGACACATAGTTTTACCCGGGCCCGCTCACCATCATGAAGGTCCTTAATGATCGTGAGCAGAGGGTCAGGGACTCCAAAAGCACGAAGAACAACCCAGAGCCCAGGCCTACTGATGGTATCATAGGCCTTGACCAGGTCAATAAAGCAGAGATGTAGGTCTTGTTGGAATTCCCTACACCTCTGCTGTAGCAGACGGACAGAAAATATGGCATCTGTGCAGGACCGCCCTTTCCTGAAACCGCATTGGGGCTCCGCAAGCCTCTCATCAGCGTGCCTGGCGAGGCGATGTTGAATAATCCTTGCCAGGACCTTTCCCGGCACACTGAGGAGTGAGATGCCCCTGTAGTTATTACAGTCTGTGTGGTCCCCCTTCATAAAAAGGGGGTCCACTAGGGCATCCTTCCAATCCTGCGGAACCCGTCCAGTGGTCCAGACTGTTGTTAAGTCATATAGGGCAGTCTGTGCACAAACACTACCCTCCCTCAGCATTTCGCTTGGGAGATCATCTCTGCCCGCTGCTTTTCCTGGTCTCAGACTCCGGATTGCCTTCAGTACTTCCTCAACAGATGGCACCACAGCCAACCACTCACAGGGGGTGACTTCTTCCAATATTTGAGGCACCGCAGCCTCAGCAGGGTCATCCTCACTTTGTGCCACGATGTTTTCCTGGCTGAGGGATTTTCCCTCCCGCAGGACCTCACAGAAATGCTCAGCAAATCTGCAAACCTGTTCCTGGGGGTCGGAGATTGGATCACCGTTTTTTCCCCTAATGATGGTAATAGGTGTGGCGCTGCAGGTTACTTTTTTGATGGAGTTAAATAGAGATTTGTGATCACGGGTCACTGAGGCAGACTCCATCTCATCAGCAACCCGTGACCACCACCCATCCTTGCAGCGCCTCACAGCTCTCCGAACCTCTGAGCGAAGGCCACGGTAAGCCTCCTCATTCTCTGACGTGGGATTCTGTAGCCGATGACAGTGGGCCTGTCGCTTTTTCTCAACCATCCTGAACACCTCTGTCAGCCAGGGTCTCTGGGGAGGTCTGGACCGTGTACCCAAAGCAGCCATTGCAGCTGCATGAGTCACAGTTCTAAACTTCGCCCATTTACCCTCGACATCAGGAGGAGTCGGGGACGATGCCAATCCCAGCCGCAAGCGATGATCAAATTCTCGCAACTTTCATCAGATAACTGAGACCTGGCCACTTTAGGTTGGAATGGGGTCCTGGGTGTACACCCACCACCGGAGTAGAAGAATGGCAGGTGCATCTTACAGATGACTAGTCGATGGTCAGAGGGCAGATCAGCTCCACGGTAGGTCCTGGTGTCAAGGACATGGGCTCGCAACCGCTGGTCCGTCACTATGTAGTCCAGCAGATGTTCTTGCTTGGACCCGGCATGCATCCACGATGTTGTGTGGATGCGCCGATGCCGGAACAGCGTGTTGGTAATTACAAGCCCATGGGCTACACAAAAATCTAGCAGCTGCCTACCGTTGTTATTGAGCTGATCTGGCCCATGCCCTCCAATCACTCCAGACCAGGTGCCAGTATCATGACCAACTCGGGCATTGAAGTCACCCAACATGATGACTCTATCCCGAGGGGCCACTTTAGCCAGCACCTGTGACAGGAGGTCATAGGAGGCATCTGACTCATCGGCTTTGCCTGCATCCCTCCACGGATGTTCGTCTTCGGTGGGGGCATAAGTAACCACGACCACCATTCCTCGCCTCCGGTCGATGGGAAGGCGAGCCCAAAGTAGCCTGGGGCTTACAGCTTCCCACACTTCATCGCCACGCTCCCACGCCCCCTTCATTCGTTTGTTCAAAAGAAGAGCCACACCCTGTTGTTTGGCAGTCTGCTGCCCCGAGTAGAGGACTGTCCACCCCTCATGGTGGCACACACACAGGTACACACAGGTACACATGCACACACACAGGTACACACAGGTACACACAGCTACACATGCACACACACGCACACACACACAGGTACACACACAAGTACACACAGGTACACACGCACACACACAGGTACACACAGCTCCACATACACACAAGTACACACACACACAGGTACACACACACACAGGTACACACACAGGTACACACAGGTACACACAGCTCCACATACACACAAGTACACACACACATGCACACACGCACACACACACGTACACACACATGCACACACACACGCACACACACACACAAGTACACGCACAAGTACACACAGGTACACACGCACACACACGCACACACACACAAATACACACACACAAGTACACACAGGTACACACGCACACACGCACACACACACAAGTACACACACACACAGGTACACACGCACACACCACACACGCACAAACACACAAGTACACACACACACAAGTACACGCACAAGTACACACAGGTACACACGCACACACACCACACACGCACAAACACACAAGTACACACACACACAAGTACACTCACACAAGTACACACAAGTACACACGCACACACACCACACACGCACACACACAAGTACACACACACAAGTACACACGCACACACACCACACACGCACACACACACAAGTACACACACACAAGTACACACGCACACACACCACACACGCACACACACACAAGTACACACACACACACAAGTACACACACACACACCACACACGCACACACACACAAGTACACACACACACACCACACACGCACAGGGCGGTCTTCGGTCATCACGCGAAGCTGTCTGCAGACTGTCCCCCATGCCCTGTATCATCATCGTCGTCATCATCATCATCGTCGTCATCGTCGTCATCATCGTCGTCATCATCATCGTCGTCGTCATCATCGTCGTCATCATCATCGTCGTCATCATCATCGTCGTCGTCATCGTCATCATCGTCGTCATCATCATCATCGTCGTCATCATCGTCGTCGTCATCGTCATCATCGTCGTCATCATCATCATCGTCGTCATCATCGTCGTCATCGTCGTCATCATCGTCGTCATCATCGTCATCATCATCATCGTCGTCATCATCGTCGTCATCATCGTCATCTTCGTGAAGAATGAGAATCGGTGTAAATTCCCTTTCCGGCAATAGCAACACGGAGACTTTCGGCGTGGGATGGAAAGTCAATGGCATTTTTAACTTCTTCACATTTTAGACTTCACATTTTAAACTTCACATTTTAAACTTCACATTTTAAACTTCACATTTTAAACTTCTTCACATTTTAAACTTCACATTTTAAACTTCATGCAATCGAATGCCACTTATTCTTTTCCCTCCGCCGCTGCGAATTCGCCCAAAGTTGCGGGGAGTTAATTTCCCCGCGGCCCGCCATGAAGCTCGAACGACCACCGGTGGTGGCCTGATGGTGCGTTTCTCAAGGAATCGAGTTTCACGCACTCACGCACTCACACACACACATTCACACACACATACACACATCACACACACACACCACACACACCACACACACATTCAAACACATTCACCCCACACACCACACACACACATTCACACCACACACACACGCATTCACACACCACACGCAATCACACACACACCACACATACACTCACTACACACATTCACACACACACCACACACACACCACACACACATTCACACCACACACACATTCACACACACCACACACATTCACACACACCACACCACACACACATTCACACCACACACACTCACGCATTCACACACACCACATACCACACACACTACACACACACACTCACGCACTCACACACCACACACACACGCGTACACACACGTACACACACCACACACTACACACACTACACACACCACACACACGACACACGCACACGTACACACACCACACACACACACGTACACTCACACACCACACACACCACACACACCACACACACACACTAACACACCACACACACCACACACACTACACACACCACACACCACACACACCATACACACGTACACACACATCACACACACCACACACACCACACACGTACACACACACCACACACACCACACACACACCACACACACCATACACACTCACCACACACACACTAACACACCACACCACACACACTACACACACCACACACACGTACACACACCACACACACACGTACACACACCACACACACTACACACACCAACACACCACACACACACGTACACACACCTCACACACCACTCACCACACACACACCACACACACTACACACCACACACTACACACACCACACACTACACACCACACACACTACACACACACCACACACTACACACACACTCACACACACTACACACCACACTAACACACCACACACACGCGCGCGTGCGAGACTTACCGTTAATAACAATGCCACTTGAGTGTTACGATGCGTTGGCGTTGACAACAACGCGACTGTAATGTCGCTAGCTTGTTTTGGGGGGGGCGCGCGCGACCCCCCTCCACCAAACAACCCACGTATTTTATTCTGTATCAATCTTCTCGACAGGACGGAACGACGCGCGGGATCCCGTGTGTCTGTGTGTGTGTTTGTTCCCCTGACACACGGGAGGAATGACGGAATGACAGAATGACAGAATGACGGAATGACAGAATGACAGAATGACGGAATGACAATGACAGAATGACGGAATGACGGAATGACAATGACAGAATGACGGAATGACAGAATGACGGAATGACGGAATGACAATGACGGAATGACAATGCCAGAATGACGGAATGACAATGACAGAATGACGGAATGACGGAATGACAATGACGGAATGACGGATTGACGGAATGACGGAATGACAATGACAGAATGACGGAATGACGGAATGACAGAATGACAGAACGACGAAATGACAGAATGACAGAATGACGGAACGACGGAACGACGAAACGACGGAACGACTGAACGACTGAACGACGGAATGACAGAATGACGGAACGACTGAACGGATGAACGACGGAACGACGGAACGACTGAATGACAGAATGACGGAATGACGGAATGACGGAACGACGGAACGACTGAATGACAGAATGACGGAACGACAGAATGACAGAATGACGGAATGATGCGCCCGGTTCGTCCGGTGTGTCGCATGGTAGTCGTAGACGCTTGAACGTCACGGTGGGACCCCCCCACCACACCACCCACCACCACCCACCCACCACCACCCACCACCACCACCCACCCACCACCACCACACTGCCGAATAAACGGAAGTCGGGAAAAGAGAAATCGCGAGCTTCCTTTTGGCGACCCGGTCCTCACAACCCACGGAGGAGAGGGAGGGGAGGGAGGGAGGGAGGGGAGGGGAGGGAGGGAGGGAGAGAGGGAGGGAGTGGAGGGAGGGAGGGGGAGAGGGAGGGAGGGAGGGGGAGGGGAGGGAGGGGGAGAGGGAGGGAGGGAGGGAGGGGGAGGGGAGGGAGGGGGAGGGAGGGAGGGAGGGAGGGAGGGAGGGAGGGAGGGAGGGAGGGGAGGGAGGGAGAGAGGGAGGGAGGGAGGGAGGGGGAGGGGAGGGAGGGGGAGGGAGGGAGGGAGGGAGGGAGGGAGGGAGGGGAGGGAGGGAGGGAGGGGGAGGGAGGAGAGGGAGGGAGAGAGGGAGGGAGTGGAGGGAGGGGAGGGAGGGGGGGAGGGGAGGGAGGGAGGGGGAGGGAGAGAGTGAGGGAGGGAGGGGAGGGAGGGAGAGGGAGGGGGGGAGGGGAGGGAGGGGGAGGGAGGGAGGGGAGGGAGGGAGGGGGAGGGAGGGAGGGAGGGAGAGAGAGAGGGAGGGGGAGGGAGGGGAGGGAGGGGGGGGGAGGGGGGAGGGGAGGGAGGGGGGAGGGGGGAGGGGAGGGGGAGGGAGGGGGGGGAGGGGGAGGGAGGGAGAGAGGGAGGGGGAGGGAGGGGAGGGAGAGAGGGGGGGGGGGGGAGGGAGGGACGTCGTGGGTTCAATCCCGGACCCTGTGAGATGTTGACTACCTCGCCTGGTCTGCAGGAGGTCGTGGGTTCAATCCCGGACCCTGTGAGATGTTGACTACCTCGCCTGGTCTACAGGAGGTCGTGGGTTCAATCCCGGATCCTGAGAGATGTTGACTACCTCGCCTGGTCTACATGAGGTTGTGGGTTCAATCCCGGACCCTGCGAGATGTTGACTACCTCGCCTGGTATACAGGAGGTCGTGGGTTCAATCCCGGACCCTGTGAGATGTTGACTACCTCGCCTGGTCTACAGGAGGTCGTGGGTTCAATCCCGGACCCTGTGAGATGTTGACTACCTCGCCTGGTACACAGGAGGTCGTGGGTTCGATCTTGGACCGTGAGAGATGTTGACTACCTCGCCCGGTACGCGGGAGGTCGTGGCTTCAATCCCAGACCCTGTGAGATGTTAACTACCTCGCACGGTACGCGGGAGGTCATGGCTTCAATCCCAGACCCTGTGAGATGTTAACCACCTCGCTCGGTCTACAGGAGGTCGTGGGTTCGATCCCCGGACCCTGCGAGATGTTGACTCCCTCGCCCGGTACGCGGGAGGTTCGTGGCTAAGGGCTAGCGCTAACGGTTCAACGGTTAGCAGCTGATCCCGGGCGAGTCTTCGTGGTTAACCGTAACGTTCCGGTGTGGTGAGGGACGGCGGTGACGTGTAAGCCGGACTTGCATCGCTCCGTGGGCACGTCCCCATCGGCGAAGTGACGTATTGTGTAGGAGAAGTGGAAATGGTAACGGTGAAAATAATGGGATGAGAATCACTCAATTAAATAATCTTCTTGGTTCGTAAAGCAATGAAATGAAAAATAAAAAAAATCGTAATGGAATTTAAATGGAATTAAAATAAATTCTAATTTTTTTAATTCTGTTTTGACTTCATGATTTCCCTGTCTACACGGTGACTTTGTACCGAAATATCCTCGCAGTCGCGAAAACTTCAAATCTGGAATTCACTTTCAAATGGTCATCTAGGTCGGCAAACTCGTTGTCTGTGATGTTGTTGATGTTGTTGATGTTGTTGTTGTTAGTTTGTTGTTGTGTTACTTTGTTTTTGTTGTGTTAGTTTGTTGTTGTTGTTGTTGATGTTGTGTTAGTTTGTTGTTGTTGTGTTAGTTTGTTGTTGTTGTGTGAGTTTGTTGTTGTTGTGTTAGTTTGTTGTTGTGTTAGTTTGTTGTTGTTGTTGTGTTACTTTGTTGTTGTTGTGTTAGTTTGTTGTTGTTGATGTTGTTGTGTTAGTTTGTTGTTGTGTTAGTTTGTTGTTGTTGTTGTGTGAGTTTGTTGTTGTTGATGTGTTAGTTTGTTGATGTTGTTGTGTTAGTTTGTTGTTGTTGTGTTAGTTTGTTGTTGTTGATGTGTTAGTTTGTTGTTGTTGATGTTGTTGTGTTAGTTTGTTGTTGTTGTGTTAGTTTGTTGTTGATGATGTTGTGTTAGTTTGTTGTTGATGATGATGTTGTTGTGTTAGTTTGTTGTTGTTGTTGATGTTGTCTGTGATGTTGTTGATGTTGATGTTGTCTCTATGGGTCTCTGTGTGTCTCTGTGGGTCTCTGTGAGTATGAGTCTCTGTGTCTCTGTGTGTCTCTATGAGTCTCTGTGTGTCTCTGTGTGTCTCTATGAGTCTCTGTATGTCTCTGTGTGTCTCTGTGTGAGTCTCTGTGTGTCTCTGTGTGTCTCTATGAGTCTCTGTGTGTCAGTGTGTGTCTCTATGAGTCTCTGTGTGTCTCTGTGTGTCTCTATGAGTCTCTGTGGGTCTCTATGGGTCTCTGTGGGTCTCTATGGGTGTCTGTGGATATCTGTGGGTCTCTATGGGTCTCTATGAGTCTCTGTGTGTCTCTGTGTGAGTCTCTGTGGGTCTTTGTGGGTCTCTGTGGGTCTCTGCTGGTCTCTGTGGGTCTCCATGGGTTTCTGTGGGTCTCTGTGTGTCTCTATGAGTCTCTGTGTGTCGCTGTGTGAGTCTTTGTGGGTCTCTGTGCATCTCTGTGAGTGTCTATGGGTCTCTATGGGTCTCTATGGGTCTCTATGGGTGTCTGTGGGTCTCTATGGGTCTCTATGGGTCTCTGTTGGTCGCTATGGGTCTCTGTGGGTCTCTATGGGTCTCTATGGGTCTCTGTGGGTCAATGTGGGTCTCTGAGGGTGTCTATGGGTCTATGTGGGTCTCTATGTGTCTCTATGGGTCTCTGTGGGTGGCTATGGGTCTCTGTGTGTCTCTGTGGGTCTCTGTGCGTCTCTGTGTGAGTCTATGAGTCTATGTGTGTCTCTGTGTGAGTCTCTGTGGGTCTCTATGAGTCTCTGTGTGTCTCTGTGTGTCTCTATGAGTCTCTGTGTGTCTCTGTGTGTCTCTGTGTGAGTCTCTGTGGGTCTCTATGAGTCTCTGTGTGTCTCTATGGGTCTCTGTGAGTCTCTATGAGTCTCTGTGTGTCTTTATGAGTCTATGTGTGTCTCTGTGTGTCTCTGTGTCTCTATGAGTCTCTGTGTGAGTCTCTGTGGTTCTCTATGTGTCTCTGTGGGTCTCTATGGGTCTCTGTGAGTCTCTGTGGGTCTTTTTGGGTCTCGATGGGTCTCTGTGGGTCCCTGTGGGTATCTGTGGGTCTATGTGGGTCTATGTGGGTCTCTGTGAGTCTCTGTGGGTGTCTATGAGTCTCTATGGGTCTCTGTGGGTCTCTATGGGTCTCTATGGGTCTCTGTGAGTCTCTATGAGTCTCTGTGGGTCTCTATGGGTCTCTATGGGTCTCTGTGGGTCTCTGTGGGTCTCTGTGAGTATAAGTCTCTGTGTCTCTGTGTGTCTCTATGAGTCTCTGTGTGTCTCTGTGTGTCTATGAGTCTCTGTGTGTCTCTGTGTGAGTTTCTGTGGGTCTCTATGGGTGTCTGTGGGTCTCTGTGGGTCTCTGTGGGTCTCTATGGGTCTCTGTGGGTCTCTGTCGGTCTCTATGGGTCTCTGTGGGTCTCTATGGGTGTATGTGGGTATCTGTGGGTCTCTATGGGTCTCTATGAGTCTCTGTGTGTCTCTGTGTGTCTCTGTGTGAGTCTCTGTGGGTCTCTATGGGTCTCTGTGGGTCTCTGTGGGTCTCTGCTGGTCTCTGTGGGTTTCTGTGGGTCTCTGTGGGTCTCTGTGGGTGTCTATGGGTCTCTGTGGGTCTCTATGGGTCTCTGTGGGTCTCTATGGGTCTCTATGGGTGTCTGTGGGTCTCTATGGGTCTCTATGGGTCTCTGTTGGTCTCTATGGGTCTCTATGGGACTCTATGTGTCTCTGTGGGTCAATGTGGGTCGCTGTGCGTGTCTATGGGTCTATGTGGGTCTCTATGGGTCTCTATGGGTCTCTGTGGGTGTCTATGGGTATCTGTGGGTCTCTATGAGTCTATGTGTGTCTCTGTGTGAGTCTATGAGTCTATGTGTGTCTCTGTGTGAGTCTCTGTGGGTCTCTATGAGTCTCTGTGTGTCTCTGTGTGTCTCTATGAGTCTCTATGAGTCTATGTGTGTCTCTGTGGGTCTCTATGAGTCTCTGTGTGAGTCTCTGTGGGTCTCTATGAGTCTCTGTGTGTCTCTATGGGTCTCTGTGAGTCTCTATGAGTCTATGTGTGTCTCTGTGGGTCTCTATGAGTCTCTGTGTGAGTCTCTGTGGGTCTCTATGTGTCTCTGTGGGTCTCTATGGGTCTCTGTGAGTCTCTGTGGGTCTCTGTGGGTCTCGATGGGTCTCTGTGGGTCCCTGTGGGTATCTGTGCGTCTATGTGGGTCTATGTGGGTCTCTGTGAGTCTCTATGAGTCTCTGTGGGTCTCTATGGGTCTCTATGGGTCTCTGTGGGTCTCTGTAGGTCTCTGTGAGTATAAGTCTCTGTGTCTCTGTGTGTCTCTATGAGTCTCTGTGTGTCTCTGTGTGTCTCTATGAGTCTCTGTGTGTCTCTGTGTGAGTTTCTGTGGGTCTCTATGGGTGTCTGTGGGTCTCTGTGGGTCTCTGTGGGTCTCTATGCGTCTCTGTGGGTCTCTATGGGTCTCTGTGGGTCTCTATGGGTGTATGTGGGTATCTGTGGGTCTCTATGGGTCTCTATGAGTCTCTGTGTGTCTCTGTGTGAGTCTCTGTGGGTCTCTATGGGTCTCTGTGGGTCTCTGTGGGTCTCTGCTGGTCTCTGTGGGACTCTGTGGGTCTCTATGGGTGTCTGTGGGTCTCTATGGGTCTCTGTGAGTCTCTGTGTGTCTCTGTGTGAGTCTCTGTGGGTCTCTGTGGGTCTCTGTGAGTGTCTGTGGGTCTCTATGGGTGTCTATGGGTCTCTGTTTGTCTCTATGGGTCTCTGTGGGTCCCTTTGGGTCTCTGTGGGTCTCTGTGGGTCTCTATGAGTCGTTATGGGTCTCTGTGGGTCTCTATGGGTCTCTGTGGGTCTCTATGGGTGTCTGTGGGTCTCTATGGGTGTCTGTGGGTTTCTATGGGTCTCTGTGGGTCTCTGTGGGTCTCTGCTGGTCTCTGTGGGTTTCTGTGGGTCTCTGTGGGTCTCTGTGGGTGTCTATGGGTCTCTGTGGGTCTCTATGGGTCTCTATGGGTCTCTATGGGTGTCTGTGGGTCTCTATGGGTCTCTATGGGTCTCTGTTGGTCTCTATGGGTCTCTATGGGACTCTATGTGTCTCTGTGGGTCAATGTGGGTCTCTGTGCGTGTCTATGGGTCTATGTGGGTCTCTATGGGTCTCTATGGGTCTCTGTGGGTGTCTATGGGTATCTGTGTGTCTCTGTGGGTCTCTATGGGTCTCTGTGGGTCTCTATGGGTCTCTGTGTGTCTCTGTGTGAGTCTATGAGTCTATGTGTGTCTCTGTGTGAGTCTCTGTGGGTCTCTATGAGTCTCTGTGTGTCTCTGTGTGTCTCTATGAGTCTCTATGAGTCTATGTGTGTCTCTGTGGGTCTCTATGAGTCTCTGTGTGAGTCTCTGTGGGTCTCTATGAGTCTCTGTGTGTCTCTATGGGTCTCTGTGAGTCTCTATGAGTCTATGTGTGTCTCTGTGGGTCTCTATGAGTCTCTGTGTGAGTCTCTGTGGGTCTCTATGTGTCTCTGTGGGTCTCTATGGGTCTCTGTGAGTCTCTGTGGGTCTCTGTGGGTCTCGATGGGTCTCTGTGGGTCCCTGTGGGTATCTGTGCGTCTATGTGGGTCTATGTGAGTCTCTGTGGGTGTCTATGAGTCTCTATGGGTCTCTGTGGGTCTCTATGGGTCTCTATGGGTCTCTGTGGGTCTCTATGAGTCTCTGTGGGTCTCTATGGGTCTCTATGGGTCTCTGTGGGTCTCTGTAGGTCTCTGTGAATATAAGTCTCTGTGTCTCTGTGTGTCTCTATGAGTCTCTGTGTGTCTCTGTGTGTCTCTATGAGTCTCTGTGTGTCTCTGTGTGAGTTTCTGTGGGTTTCTATGGGTGTCTGTGGGTCTCTGTGGGTCTCTGTGGGTCTCTATGAGTCTCTGTGTGTCTCTGTCGGTCTCTATGGGTCTCTGTGGGTCTCTATGGGTCTCTGTGGGTCTCTATGGGTGTATGTGGGTATCTGTGGGTCTCTATGGGTCTCTATGAGTCTCTGTGTGTCTCTGTGTGAGTCTCTGTGGGTCTCTATGGGTCTCTGTGGGTCTCTGTGGGTCTCTGCTGGTCTCTGTGGGTCTCTATGGGTGTCTGTGGGTCTCTATGGGTCTCTGTGAGTCTCTGTGTGTCTCTGTGTGAGTCTCTGTGGGTCTCTATGGGTTTCTGTGGGTCTCTGTGGGTCTCTGTTGGTCTCTGTGGGTCTCTATGGGTGTCTCTGGGTCTCTATGGGTCTCTGTGAGTCTCTGTGTGTCTCTGTGTGAGTCTCTGTGGGTCTCTGTGGGTCTCTGTGAGTGTCTGTGGGTCTCTATGGGTGTCTATGGGTCTCTGTTTGTCTCTATGGGTCTCTGTGGGTCCCTTTGGGTCTCTGTGGGTCTCTGTGGGTCTCTATGAGTCGTTATGGGTCTCTGTGGGTCTCTATGGGTCTCTGTGGGTCTCTATGGGTGTCTGTGGGTCTCTATGGGTGTCTGTGGGTCTCTATGGGTCTCTATGGGTCTCTGTTGGTCTCTATGGGTCTCTATGGGACTCTATGTGTCTCTGTGGGTCAATGTGGGTCTCTGTGCGTGTCTATGGGTCTCTGTGGGTCTCTGTGCGTCTCTATGAGTCTATGTGTGTCTCTGTGTGAGTCTATGACTCTATGTGTGTCTCTCTGTGAGTCTCTGTGGGTCTCTATGAGTCTCTGTGTGTCTCTATGGGTCTCTGTGAGTCTCTATGAGTCTCTGTGTGTCTCTGTGTGTCTCTATGAGTCTCTGTGTGAGTCTCTGTGGGTCTCTATGAGTCTCTGTGTGTCTCTATGGGTCTCTGTGAGTCTCTATGAGTCTATGTGTGTCTCTGTGGGTCTCTATGAGTCTCTGTGTGAGTCTCTGTGGGTCTCTATGTGTCTCTGTGGGTCTCTATGGGTCTCTGTGAGTCTCTGTGGGTCTCTGTGGGTCTCGATGGGTCTCTGTGGGTCCCTGTGGGTATCTGTGGGTCTATGTGGGTCTATGTGGGTCTCTGTGAGTCTCTGTGGGTGTCTATGAGTCTCTATGGGTCTCTGTGGGTCTCTCTGGGTCTCTATGAGTCTCTGTGCGTCTCTATGGGTCTCTATGGGTCTCTGTGGATCTCTGTGGGTCTCTGTGAGTATAAGTCTATGTGTCTCTGTGTGTCTCTATGAGTCTCTGTGTGTCTCTGTGTGTCTCTATGAGTCTCTGTGTGTCTCTGTGTGAGTTTCTGTGGGTCTTTATGGGTGTCTGTGGGTCTCTATGGGTCTCTGTGGGTCTCTATTGGTCTCTGTGGGTCTCTGTGGGTCTCTATGGGTCTCTGTGGGTCTCTGTGAGTATGAGTCTCTGTGTGTCTCTGTGTGTCTTTATGAGTCGCTGTGTGTTTCTGTGTGTCTCTATGAGTCTCTGTGTGTCTCTGTGTGTCTCTATGGGTCTCTGTGGGTCTCTATGGGTGTATGTGGGTATCTGTGGGTCTCTATGGGTCTCTATGAGTCTCTGTGTGTCTCTGTGTGAGTCTCTGTGGGTCTCTATGGGTCTCTGTGGGTCTCTGTGGGTCTCTGTTGGTCTCTGTGGGTCTCTATGGGTGTCTGTGGGTCTCTGTGTGTCTCTATGGGTCTCTGTTCGTCTCTATGGGTCTCTGTGGGTCTCTATGGGTGTCTGTGGGTCTCTGTGGGTCTCTGTGGGTCTCTATGGGTGTCTGTGGGTCTCTTTGGGTCTCTATGGGTCTCTGTTCGTCTCTATGGGTCTCTGTGGGTCTCTATGGGTGTCTGTGGGTCTCTGTGGGTCTCTGTGGGTCTCTATGGGTCTCTATGGGTCTCTGTGGGTCTCTATGGGTCTCTATGGGTCTCTGTGGGTCTCTGTGGGTATGAGTCTCTGTGTCTCTGTGTGTCTCTATGAGTCTCTGTGTGTCTCTGTGTGTCTCTATGAGTCTCTGTGTGTCTCTGTGTGTCTCTGTGTGAGTTTCTGTGGGTCTCTATGGGTCTCTGTGGGTCTCTATGGGTCTCTGTGGGTCTGTTTGGGTCTCTATGGGTCTCTGTGGGTCTCTGTGAGTATGAGTCTCTGTGTGTCTCTGTGTGTCTCTATGAGTCTCTGTGTGTCACTGTGTGTCTCTATGAGTCTGTGTGTCTCTGTGTGTCTCTATGGGTCTCTGTGGGTCTCGATGGATCTCTGTGGGTCTCTATGGGTGTCTGTGGATATCTATGGGTCTCTATGAGTCTATGTGTGTCTCCGTGTGAGTCTCTTTGGGTCTCTATGGGTCTCTGTGGGTCTCTTGCTGGTCTCTGTTGGTCTCTGTGGGTCTCTGTCGGTCTCTATGGGTGTCTGTGGGTCTCTGTGTGCCTCTATGAGTCTCTGTGTGTCAGTGTGTGTCTCTATGAGTCTCTGTGTGTCTCTGTGTGTCTCTATGGGTCTCTGTGAGTCTCTATGGGTCTCTGTGGGTCTCTATGGGTGTATGTGGGTATCTGTGCGTCTCTATGGGTCTCTATGAGTCTCTGTGTGTCTCTGTGTGAGTCTCTGTGGGTCTCTATGGGTCTCTGTGGGTCTCTGTGGGTCTCTGCTGGTCTCTGTGGGTCTCTATGGGTTTCTGTGGGTCTCTGTGGGTCTCTGTTGGTCTCTGTGGGTCTCTATGGGTGTCTGTGGGTCTCTATGGGTCTCTGTGAGTCTCTGTGTGTCTCTGTGTGAGTCTCTGTGGGTCTCTGTGAGTGTCTGTGGGTCTCTATGGGTGTCTATGGGTCTCTGTTTGTCTCTATGGGTCTCTGTGGGTCCCTTTGGGTCTCTGTGGGTCTCTGTGGGTCTCTATGAGTCGTTATGGGTCTCTGTGGGTCTCTATGGGTGTCTGTGGGTCTCTATGGGTGTCTGTGGGTCTCTATGGGTGTCTGTGGGTCTCTATGGGTCTCTATGGGTCTCTGTTGGTCTCTATGGGTCTCTATGGGACTCTATGTGTCTCTGTGGGTCAATGTGGGTCTCTGTGCGTGTCTATGGGTCTATGTGTGTCTCTGTGTGAGTCTATGACTCTATGTGTGTCTCTCTGTGAGTCTCTGTGGGTCTCTATGAGTCTCTGTGTGTCTCTATGGGTCTCTGTGAGTCTCTATGAGTCTCTGTGTGTCTCTGTGTGTCTCTATGAGTCTCTGTGTGAGTCTCTGTGGGTCTCTATGTGTCTCTGTGGGTCTCTATGGGTCTCTGTGAGTCTCTGTGGGTCTCTGTGGGTCTCGATGGGTCTCTGTGGGTCCCTGTGGGTATCTGTGGGTCTATGTGGGTCTATGTGGGTCTCTGTGAGTCTCTGTGGGTGTCTATGAGTCTCTATGGGTCTCTGTGGGTCTCTATGGGTCTCTATGGGTCTCTGTGAGTCTCTATGAGTCTCTGTGCGTCTCTATGGGTCTCTATGGGTCTCTGTGGATCTCTGTGGGTCTCTGTGAGTATAAGTCTATGTGTCTCTGTGTGTCTCTATGAGTCTCTGTGTGTCTCTGTGTGTCTCTATGAGTCTCTGTGTGTCTCTGTGTGAGTTTATGTGGGTCTTTATGGGTGTCTGTGGGTCTCTATGGGTCTCTGTGGGTCTCTATTGGTCTCTGTGGGTCTCTGTGGGTCTCTATGGGTCTCTGTGGGTCTCTGTGAGTATGAGTCTCTGTGTGTCTCTGTGTGTCTTTATGAGTCGCTGTGTGTTTCTGTGTGTCTCTATGAGTCTCTGTGTGTCTCTGTGTGTCTCTATGGGTCTCTGTGGGTCTCTATGGGTGTATGTGGGTATCTGTGGGTCTCTATGGGTCTCTATGAGTCTCTGTGTGTCTCTGTGTGAGTCTCTGTGGGTCTCTATGGGTCTCTGTGGGTCTCTGTGGGTCTCTGCTTGTCTCTGTGGGTCTCTATTGGTTTCTGTGGGTCTCTGTGGGTTTCTGTTGGTCTCTGTGGGTCTCTATGGGTGTCTGTGGGTCTCTGTGTGTCTCTATGGGTCTCTGTTCGTCTCTATGGGTCTCTGTGGGTCTCTATGGGTGTCTGTGGGTCTCTTTGGGTCTCTGTGGGTCTCTGTGGGTCTCTATGGGTCTCTGTGGGTCTCTATGGGTGTCTGTGGGTCTCTGTGGGTCTCTGTGGGTCTCTGTGGGTCTTTATGGGTCTCTGTGGGTCTCTATGGGTCTCTATGGGTCTCTGTGGGTCTCTATGGGTCTCTATGGGTCTCTGTGGGTCTCTGTGGGTATGAGTCTCTGTGTCTCTGTGTGTCTCTATGAGTCTCTGTGTGTCTCTGTGTGTCTCTATGAGTTTCTGTGTGTCTCTGTGTGAGTTTCTGTGGGTCTTTATGGGTGTCTGTGGGTCTTTATGGGTCTCTGTGGGTCTCTATGGGTCTCTATGGGTCTCTGTGGGTCTCTGTGGGTATGAGTCTCTGTGTCTCTGTGTGTCTCTATGAGTCTCTGTGTGTCTCTGTGTGTCTCTATGAGTCTCTGTGTGTCTCTGTGTGTCTCTGTGTGAGTTTCTGTGAGTCGCTATGGGTCTCTGTGGGTCTCTATGGGTCTCTGTGGGTCTGTGTGGGTCTCTATGGGTCTCTGTGGGTCTCTGTGAGTATGAGTCTCTGTGTGTCTCTGTGTGTCTCTATGAGTCTCTGTGTGTCACTGTGTGTCTCTATGAGTCTGTATGTCTCTGTGTGTCTCTATGGGTCTCTGTGGGTCTCGATGGATCTCTGTGGGTCTCTATGGGTGTCTGTGGATATCTGTGGGTCTCTATGGGTCTCTATGAGTCCATGTGTGTCTCCGTGTGAGTCTCTTTGGGTCTCTATGGGTCTCTGTGGGTCTCTGCTGGTCTCTGTTGGTCTCTGTGGGTCTCTGTGGGTCTCTATGGGTGTCTGTGGGTCTCTGTGTGCCTCTATGAGTCTCTGTGTGTCTCTGTGTGAGTCTTTGTGGGTCTCTGTGCGTCTCTGTGAGTGTCTGTGGGTCTCTATGGGTCTCTATGGGTCTCTATGGGTGTCTATGGGTCTCTGTGGGTCTCTATGGGTCTCTATGGGTCTCTATGGGTGTCTGTGGGTCTTTATGGGTCTCTATGGGTGTCTGTGGGTCTCTATGGGTGTCTGTGGGTCTCTATGGGTCTGTATGGGTCTCTGTGGGTCTCTATGGTTCTCTATGGGTCTCTATGTGTCTCTGTCGGTCAATGTGGGTCTCTGTGGGTGTCTATGGGTCTATGTGGGTCTCTATGGGTCTCTATGGGTCTCTGTGGGTGTCTATGGGTCTCTGTGTGTCTCTGTGGGTCTCTATGGGTCTCTATGGGTCTCTGTGGGTCTCTGTGGGTCTCTATGAGTCTCTGTGTGTCTCTGTGTGAGTCTATGAGTCTATGTGTGTCTCTGTGTGAGTCTCTGTGGGTCTCTATGAGTCTCTGTGTGTCTCTGTGTGTCTCTATGAGTCTCTATGAGTCTATGTGTGTCTCTGTGGGTCTCTATGAGTCTCTGTGTGAGTCTCTGTGGGTCTCTATGAGTCTCTGTGTGTCTCTATGGGTCTCTGTGAGTCTCTATGAGTCTATGTGTGTCTCTGTGGGTCTCTATGAGTCTCTGTGTGAGTCTCTGTGGGTCTCTATGTGTCTCTGTGGGTCTCTATGGGTCTCTGTGAGTCTCTGTGGGTCTCTGTGGGTCTCGATGGGTCTCTGTGGGTCCCTGTGGGTATCTGTGCGTCTATGTGGGTCTATGTGGGTCTCTGTGAGTCTCTGTGGGTGTCTATGAGTCTCTATGGGTCTCTGTGGGTCTCTATGGGTCTCTATGGGTCTCTGTGAGTCTCTATGAGTCTCTGTGGGTCCCTATGGGTTTCTATGGGTCTTTGTGGGTCTCTGTGGGTCTCTGTGAGTATAAGTCTCTGTGTCTCTGTGTGTCTCTATGAGTCTCTGTGTGTCTCTGTGTGTCTCTATGAGTCTCTGTGTGTCTCTGTGTGAGTTTCTGTGGGTCTCTATGGGTGTCTGTGGGTCTCTGTGGGTCTCTGTCGGTCTCTATGGGTCTCTGTGGGTCTCTATGGGTCTCTGTAGGTCTCTATGGGTGTATGTGGGTATCTGTGGGTCTCTATGGGTCTCTATGAGTCTCTGTGTGTCTCTGTGTTATTCTCTGTGGGTCTCTTTGGGTCTCTGTGGGTCTCTGTGGGTCTCTGCTGGTCTCTGTGGGTCTCTATGGGTTTCTGTGGGTCTCCATGGGTGTCTGTGGGTCTCTATGGGTCTCTGTGAGTCTCTGTGTGTCTCTGTGTGAGTCTCTGTGGGTCTCTGTGGGTCTCTGTGAGTGTCTGTGGGTCTCTATGGGTGTCTATGGGTCTCTGTTTGTCTCTATGGGTCTCTGTGGGTCCCTTTGGGTCTCTGTGGGTCTCTGTGGGTCTCTATGGGTCGTTATGGGTCTCTGTGGGTCTCTATGGGTCTCTGTGGGTCTCTGTGGGTCTCTGTGGGTCTCGATGGGTCTCTGTGGGTCCCTGTGGGTATCTGTGCGTCTATGTGGGTCTCTGTGAGTCTCTGTGGGTGTCTATGAGTCTCTATGGGTCTCTGTGGGTCTCTGTGGGTCTCTATGGGTCTCTGTGAGTCTCTATGAGTCTCTGTGCGTCTCTATGGGTCTCTATGGGTCTCTGTGGGTCTCTGTGGGTCTCTGTGAGTATAAGTCTCTGTGTCTCTGTGTGTCTCTATGAGTCTCTGTGTGTCTCTGTGTGTCTCTATGAGTCTCTGTCTGTCTCTGTGTGAGTTTCTGTGGGTCTTTATGGGTGTCTGTGGGTCTCTATGGGTCTCTGTGGGTCTCTATTGGTCTCTGTGGGTCTCTGTGGGTCTCTATGGGTCTCTGTGGGTCTCTGTGAGTATGAGTCTCTGTGTGTCTATGTGTGTCTTTATGAGTCGCTGTGTGTTTCTGTGTGTCTCTATGAGTCTCTGTGTGTCTCTGTGTGTCTCTATGGGTCTCTGTGGGTCTCTATGGGTGTATGTGGGTATCTGTGGGTCTCTATGGGTCTCTGTGTGTCTCTGTGTGAGTCTCTGTGGGTCTCTATGGGTTTCTGTGGGTCTCTGTGGGTTTCTGTTGGTCTCTGTGGGTCTCTATGGGTGTCTGTGGGTCTCTGTGTGTCTCTATGGGTCTCTGTTCGTCTCTATGGGTCTCTGTGGGTCTCTGTGGGTCTCTATGGGTCTCTATGGGTCTCTGTGGGTTTCTATGGGTCTCTGTGGGTCTCTTTGGGTCTCTGTGGGTCTCTGTGGGTCTCTATGGGTGTCTGTGGGTCTCTGTGGGTCTCTGTGGGTCTCTGTGGGTCTCTGTGGGTCTCTGTGGGTCTCTGTGGGTGTCTATGGGTCTCTGTGGGTCTCTATGGGTCTCTATGGGTCTCTATGGGTGTCTGTGGGTCTCTATGGGTCTCTATGGGTCTCTGTTGGTCTCTATGGGTCTCTATGGGACTCTATGTGTCTCTGTGGGTCAATGTGGGTCTCTGTGCGTGTCTATGGGTCTATGTGGGTCTCTATGGGTCTCTATGGGTCTCTGTGGGTGTCTATGGGTATCTGTGTGTCTCTGTGGGTCTCTATGGGTCTCTGTGGGTCTCTATGGGTCTCTGTGTGTCTCTGTGTGAGTCTATGAGTCTATGTGTGTCTCTGTGTGAGTCTCTGTGGGTCTCTATGAGTCTCTGTGTGTCTCTGTGTGTCTCTATGAGTCTCTATGAGTCTATGTGTGTCTCTGTGGGTCTCTATGAGTCTCTGTGTGAGTCTCTGTGGGTCTCTATGAGTCTCTGTGTGTCTCTATGGGTCTCTGTGAGTCTCTATGAGTCTATGTGTGTCTCTGTGGGTCTCTATGAGTCTCTGTGTGAGTCTCTGTGGGTCTCTATGTGTCTCTGTGGGTCTCTATGGGTCTCTGTGAGTCTCTGTGGGTCTCTGTGGGTCTCGATGGGTCTCTGTGGGTCCCTGTGGGTATCTGTGCGTCTATGTGGGTCTATGTGAGTCTCTGTGGGTGTCTATGAGTCTCTATGGGTCTCTGTGGGTCTCTATGGGTCTCTATGGGTCTCTGTGGGTCTCTATGAGTCTCTGTGGGTCTCTATGGGTCTCTATGGGTCTCTGTGGGTCTCTGTAGGTCTCTGTGAATATAAGTCTCTGTGTCTCTGTGTGTCTCTATGAGTCTCTGTGTGTCTCTGTGTGTCTCTATGAGTCTCTGTGTGTCTCTGTGTGAGTTTCTGTGGGTTTCTATGGGTGTCTGTGGGTCTCTGTGGGTCTCTGTGGGTCTCTATGAGTCTCTGTGTGTCTCTGTCGGTCTCTATGGGTCTCTGTGGGTCTCTATGGGTCTCTGTGGGTCTCTATGGGTGTATGTGGGTATCTGTGGGTCTCTATGGGTCTCTATGAGTCTCTGTGTGTCTCTGTGTGAGTCTCTGTGGGTCTCTATGGGTCTCTGTGGGTCTCTGTGGGTCTCTGCTGGTCTCTGTGGGTCTCTATGGGTGTCTGTGGGTCTCTATGGGTCTCTGTGAGTCTCTGTGTGTCTCTGTGTGAGTCTCTGTGGGTCTCTGTGGGTCTCTGTGAGTGTCTGTGGGTCTCTATGGGTGTCTATGGGTCTCTGTTTGTCTCTATGGGTCTCTGTGGGTCCCTTTGGGTCTCTGTGGGTCTCTGTGGGTCTCTATGAGTCGTTATGGGTCTCTGTGGGTCTCTATGGGTCTCTGTGGGTCTCTATGGGTGTCTGTGGGTCTCTATGGGTGTCTGTGGGTCTCTATGGGTCTCTATGGGTCTCTGTTGGTCTCTATGGGTCTCTATGGGACTCTATGTGTCTCTGTGGGTCAATGTGGGTCTCTGTGCGTGTCTATGGGTCTCTGTGGGTCTCTGTGCGTCTCTATGAGTCTATGTGTGTCTCTGTGTGAGTCTATGACTCTATGTGTGTCTCTCTGTGAGTCTCTGTGGGTCTCTATGAGTCTCTGTGTGTCTCTATGGGTCTCTGTGAGTCTCTA
Source organism: Petromyzon marinus (assembly GCF_048934315.1). Lineage (NCBI taxonomy): Eukaryota > Metazoa > Chordata > Hyperoartia > Petromyzontiformes > Petromyzontidae > Petromyzon > Petromyzon marinus. The sequence goes on from NC_133738.1 coordinate 2,924,462, forward strand.
TGAGTCTCTGTGTGTCTCTGTGTGTCTCTATGAGTCTCTGTGTGAGTCTCTGTGGGTCTCTATGAGTCTCTGTGTGTCTCTATGGGTCTCTGTGAGTCTCTATGAGTCTATGTGTGTCTCTGTGGGTCTCTATGAGTCTCTGTGTGAGTCTCTGTGGGTCTCTATGTGTCTCTGTGGGTCTCTATGGGTCTCTGTGAGTCTCTGTGGGTCTCTGTGGGTCTCGATGGGTCTCTGTGGGTCCCTGTGGGTATCTGTGGGTCTATGTGGGTCTATGTGGGTCTCTGTGAGTCTCTGTGGGTGTCTATGAGTCTCTATGGGTCTCTGTGGGTCTCTCTGGGTCTCTATGAGTCTCTGTGCGTCTCTATGGGTCTCTATGGGTCTCTGTGGATCTCTGTGGGTCTCTGTGAGTATAAGTCTATGTGTCTCTGTGTGTCTCTATGAGTCTCTGTGTGTCTCTGTGTGTCTCTATGAGTCTCTGTGTGTCTCTGTGTGAGTTTCTGTGGGTCTTTATGGGTGTCTGTGGGTCTCTATGGGTCTCTGTGGGTCTCTATTGGTCTCTGTGGGTCTCTGTGGGTCTCTATGGGTCTCTGTGGGTCTCTGTGAGTATGAGTCTCTGTGTGTCTCTGTGTGTCTTTATGAGTCGCTGTGTGTTTCTGTGTGTCTCTATGAGTCTCTGTGTGTCTCTGTGTGTCTCTATGGGTCTCTGTGGGTCTCTATGGGTGTATGTGGGTATCTGTGGGTCTCTATGGGTCTCTATGAGTCTCTGTGTGTCTCTGTGTGAGTCTCTGTGGGTCTCTATGGGTCTCTGTGGGTCTCTGTGGGTCTCTGTTGGTCTCTGTGGGTCTCTATGGGTGTCTGTGGGTCTCTGTGTGTCTCTATGGGTCTCTGTTCGTCTCTATGGGTCTCTGTGGGTCTCTATGGGTGTCTGTGGGTCTCTGTGGGTCTCTGTGGGTCTCTATGGGTGTCTGTGGGTCTCTTTGGGTCTCTATGGGTCTCTGTTCGTCTCTATGGGTCTCTGTGGGTCTCTATGGGTGTCTGTGGGTCTCTGTGGGTCTCTGTGGGTCTCTATGGGTCTCTATGGGTCTCTGTGGGTCTCTATGGGTCTCTATGGGTCTCTGTGGGTCTCTGTGGGTATGAGTCTCTGTGTCTCTGTGTGTCTCTATGAGTCTCTGTGTGTCTCTGTGTGTCTCTATGAGTCTCTGTGTGTCTCTGTGTGTCTCTGTGTGAGTTTCTGTGGGTCTCTATGGGTCTCTGTGGGTCTCTATGGGTCTCTGTGGGTCTGTTTGGGTCTCTGTGGGTCTCTGTGAGTATGAGTCTCTGTGTGTCTCTGTGTGTCTCTATGAGTCTCTGTGTGTCACTGTGTGTCTCTATGAGTCTGTGTGTCTCTGTGTGTCTCTATGGGTCTCTGTGGGTCTCGATGGATCTCTGTGGGTCTCTATGGGTGTCTGTGGATATCTATGGGTCTCTATGAGTCTATGTGTGTCTCCGTGTGAGTCTCTTTGGGTCTCTATGGGTCTCTGTGGGTCTCTTGCTGGTCTCTGTTGGTCTCTGTGGGTCTCTGTCGGTCTCTATGGGTGTCTGTGGGTCTCTGTGTGCCTCTATGAGTCTCTGTGTGTCAGTGTGTGTCTCTATGAGTCTCTGTGTGTCTCTGTGTGTCTCTATGGGTCTCTGTGAGTCTCTATGGGTCTCTGTGGGTCTCTATGGGTGTATGTGGGTATCTGTGCGTCTCTATGGGTCTCTATGAGTCTCTGTGTGTCTCTGTGTGAGTCTCTGTGGGTCTCTATGGGTCTCTGTGGGTCTCTGTGGGTCTCTGCTGGTCTCTGTGGGTCTCTATGGGTTTCTGTGGGTCTCTGTGGGTCTCTGTTGGTCTCTGTGGGTCTCTATGGGTGTCTGTGGGTCTCTATGGGTCTCTGTGAGTCTCTGTGTGTCTCTGTGTGAGTCTCTGTGGGTCTCTGTGAGTGTCTGTGGGTCTCTATGGGTGTCTATGGGTCTCTGTTTGTCTCTATGGGTCTCTGTGGGTCCCTTTGGGTCTCTGTGGGTCTCTGTGGGTCTCTATGAGTCGTTATGGGTCTCTGTGGGTCTCTATGGGTGTCTGTGGGTCTCTATGGGTGTCTGTGGGTCTCTATGGGTGTCTGTGGGTCTCTATGGGTCTCTATGGGTCTCTGTTGGTCTCTATGGGTCTCTATGGGACTCTATGTGTCTCTGTGGGTCAATGTGGGTCTCTGTGCGTGTCTATGGGTCTATGTGTGTCTCTGTGTGAGTCTATGACTCTATGTGTGTCTCTCTGTGAGTCTCTGTGGGTCTCTATGAGTCTCTGTGTGTCTCTATGGGTCTCTGTGAGTCTCTATGAGTCTCTGTGTGTCTCTGTGTGTCTCTATGAGTCTCTGTGTGAGTCTCTGTGGGTCTCTATGTGTCTCTGTGGGTCTCTATGGGTCTCTGTGAGTCTCTGTGGGTCTCTGTGGGTCTCGATGGGTCTCTGTGGGTCCCTGTGGGTATCTGTGGGTCTATGTGGGTCTATGTGGGTCTCTGTGAGTCTCTGTGGGTGTCTATGAGTCTCTATGGGTCTCTGTGGGTCTCTATGGGTCTCTATGGGTCTCTGTGAGTCTCTATGAGTCTCTGTGCGTCTCTATGGGTCTCTATGGGTCTCTGTGGATCTCTGTGGGTCTCTGTGAGTATAAGTCTATGTGTCTCTGTGTGTCTCTATGAGTCTCTGTGTGTCTCTGTGTGTCTCTATGAGTCTCTGTGTGTCTCTGTGTGAGTTTATGTGGGTCTTTATGGGTGTCTGTGGGTCTCTATGGGTCTCTGTGGGTCTCTATTGGTCTCTGTGGGTCTCTGTGGGTCTCTATGGGTCTCTGTGGGTCTCTGTGAGTATGAGTCTCTGTGTGTCTCTGTGTGTCTTTATGAGTCGCTGTGTGTTTCTGTGTGTCTCTATGAGTCTCTGTGTGTCTCTGTGTGTCTCTATGGGTCTCTGTGGGTCTCTATGGGTGTATGTGGGTATCTGTGGGTCTCTATGGGTCTCTATGAGTCTCTGTGTGTCTCTGTGTGAGTCTCTGTGGGTCTCTATGGGTCTCTGTGGGTCTCTGTGGGTCTCTGCTTGTCTCTGTGGGTCTCTATTGGTTTCTGTGGGTCTCTGTGGGTTTCTGTTGGTCTCTGTGGGTCTCTATGGGTGTCTGTGGGTCTCTGTGTGTCTCTATGGGTCTCTGTTCGTCTCTATGGGTCTCTGTGGGTCTCTATGGGTGTCTGTGGGTCTCTTTGGGTCTCTGTGGGTCTCTGTGGGTCTCTATGGGTCTCTGTGGGTCTCTATGGGTGTCTGTGGGTCTCTGTGGGTCTCTGTGGGTCTCTGTGGGTCTTTATGGGTCTCTGTGGGTCTCTATGGGTCTCTATGGGTCTCTGTGGGTCTCTATGGGTCTCTATGGGTCTCTGTGGGTCTCTGTGGGTATGAGTCTCTGTGTCTCTGTGTGTCTCTATGAGTCTCTGTGTGTCTCTGTGTGTCTCTATGAGTTTCTGTGTGTCTCTGTGTGAGTTTCTGTGGGTCTTTATGGGTGTCTGTGGGTCTTTATGGGTCTCTGTGGGTCTCTATGGGTCTCTATGGGTCTCTGTGGGTCTCTGTGGGTATGAGTCTCTGTGTCTCTGTGTGTCTCTATGAGTCTCTGTGTGTCTCTGTGTGTCTCTAAGAGTCTCTGTGTGTCTCTGTGTGTCTCTGTGTGAGTTTCTGTGAGTCTCTATGGGTCTCTGTGGGTCTCTATGGGTCTCTGTGGGTCTGTGTGGGTCTCTATGGGTCTCTGTGGGTCTCTGTGAGTATGAGTCTCTGTGTGTCTCTGTGTGTCTCTATGAGTCTCTGTGTGTCACTGTGTGTCTCTATGAGTCTGTATGTCTCTGTGTGTCTCTATGGGTCTCTGTGGGTCTCGATGGATCTCTGTGGGTCTCTATGGGTGTCTGTGGATATCTGTGGGTCTCTATGGGTCTCTATGAGTCCATGTGTGTCTCCGTGTGAGTCTCTTTGGGTCTCTATGGGTCTCTGTGGGTCTCTGCTGGTCTCTGTTGGTCTCTGTGGGTCTCTGTGGGTCTCTATGGGTGTCTGTGGGTCTCTGTGTGCCTCTATGAGTCTCTGTGTGTCTCTGTGTGAGTCTTTGTGGGTCTCTGTGCGTCTCTGTGAGTGTCTGTGGGTCTCTATGGGTCTCTATGGGTCTCTATGGGTGTCTATGGGTCTCTGTGGGTCTCTATGGGTCTCTATGGGTCTCTATGGGTGTCTGTGGGTCTTTATGGGTCTCTATGGGTGTCTGTGGGTCTCTATGGGTGTCTGTGGGTCTCTATGGGTCTGTATGGGTCTCTGTGGGTCTCTATGGTTCTCTATGGGTCTCTATGTGTCTCTGTCGGTCAATGTGGGTCTCTGTGGGTGTCTATGGGTCTATGTGGGTCTCTATGGGTCTCTATGGGTCTCTGTGGGTGTCTATGGGTCTCTGTGTGTCTCTGTGGGTCTCTATGGGTCTCTATGGGTCTCTGTGGGTCTCTGTGGGTCTCTATGAGTCTCTGTGTGTCTCTGTGTGAGTCTATGAGTCTATGTGTGTCTCTGTGTGAGTCTCTGTGGGTCTCTATGAGTCTCTGTGTGTCTCTGTGTGTCTCTATGAGTCTCTATGAGTCTATGTGTGTCTCTGTGGGTCTCTATGAGTCTCTGTGTGAGTCTCTGTGGGTCTCTATGAGTCTCTGTGTGTCTCTATGGGTCTCTGTGAGTCTCTATGAGTCTATGTGTGTCTCTGTGGGTCTCTATGAGTCTCTGTGTGAGTCTCTGTGGGTCTCTATGTGTCTCTGTGGGTCTCTATGGGTCTCTGTGAGTCTCTGTGGGTCTCTGTGGGTCTCGATGGGTCTCTGTGGGTCCCTGTGGGTATCTGTGCGTCTATGTGGGTCTATGTGGGTCTCTGTGAGTCTCTGTGGGTGTCTATGAGTCTCTATGGGTCTCTGTGGGTCTCTATGGGTCTCTATGGGTCTCTGTGAGTCTCTATGAGTCTCTGTGGGTCCCTATGGGTTTCTATGGGTCTTTGTGGGTCTCTGTGGGTCTCTGTGAGTATAAGTCTCTGTGTCTCTGTGTGTCTCTATGAGTCTCTGTGTGTCTCTGTGTGTCTCTGTGTGTCTCTATGAGTCTCTGTGTGTCTCTGTGTGAGTTTCTGTGGGTCTCTATGGGTGTCTGTGGGTCTCTGTGGGTCTCTGTCGGTCTCTATGGGTCTCTGTGGGTCTCTATGGGTCTCTGTAGGTCTCTATGGGTGTATGTGGGTATCTGTGGGTCTCTATGGGTCTCTATGAGTCTCTGTGTGTCTCTGTGTTATTCTCTGTGGGTCTCTTTGGGTCTCTGTGGGTCTCTGTGGGTCTCTGCTGGTCTCTGTGGGTCTCTATGGGTTTCTGTGGGTCTCCATGGGTGTCTGTGGGTCTCTATGGGTCTCTGTGAGTCTCTGTGTGTCTCTGTGTGAGTCTCTGTGGGTCTCTGTGGGTCTCTGTGAGTGTCTGTGGGTCTCTATGGGTGTCTATGGGTCTCTGTTTGTCTCTATGGGTCTCTGTGGGTCCCTTTGGGTCTCTGTGGGTCTCTGTGGGTCTCTATGGGTCGTTATGGGTCTCTGTGGGTCTCTATGGGTCTCTGTGGGTCTCTGTGGGTCTCTGTGGGTCTCGATGGGTCTCTGTGGGTCCCTGTGGGTATCTGTGCGTCTATGTGGGTCTCTGTGAGTCTCTGTGGGTGTCTATGAGTCTCTATGGGTCTCTGTGGGTCTCTGTGGGTCTCTATGGGTCTCTGTGAGTCTCTATGAGTCTCTGTGCGTCTCTATGGGTCTCTATGGGTCTCTGTGGGTCTCTGTGGGTCTCTGTGAGTATAAGTCTCTGTGTCTCTGTGTGTCTCTATGAGTCTCTGTGTGTCTCTGTGTGTCTCTATGAGTCTCTGTCTGTCTCTGTGTGAGTTTCTGTGGGTCTTTATGGGTGTCTGTGGGTCTCTATGGGTCTCTGTGGGTCTCTATTGGTCTCTGTGGGTCTCTGTGGGTCTCTATGGGTCTCTGTGGGTCTCTGTGAGTATGAGTCTCTGTGTGTCTATGTGTGTCTTTATGAGTCGCTGTGTGTTTCTGTGTGTCTCTATGAGTCTCTGTGTGTCTCTGTGTGTCTCTATGGGTCTCTGTGGGTCTCTATGGGTGTATGTGGGTATCTGTGGGTCTCTATGGGTCTCTGTGTGTCTCTGTGTGAGTCTCTGTGGGTCTCTATGGGTTTCTGTGGGTCTCTGTGGGTTTCTGTTGGTCTCTGTGGGTCTCTATGGGTGTCTGTGGGTCTCTGTGTGTCTCTATGGGTCTCTGTTCGTCTCTATGGGTCTCTGTGGGTCTCTGTGGGTCTCTATGGGTCTCTATGGGTCTCTGTGGGTTTCTATGGGTCTCTGTGGGTCTCTTTGGGTCTCTGTGGGTCTCTGTGGGTCTCTATGGGTGTCTGTGGGTCTCTGTGGGTCTCTGTGGGTCTCTGTGGGTCTCTGTGGGTCTCTGTGGGTCTCTATGGGTCTCTGTGGGTCTCTATGGTTCTCTATGGGTCTCTATGTGTCTCTGTCGGTCAATGTGGGTCTCTGTGGGTGTCTATGGGTCTATGTGGGTCTCTATGGGTCTCTATGGGTCTCTGTGGGTGTCTATGGGTCTCTGTGTGTCTCTGTGGGTCTCTATGGGTCTCTATGGGTCTCTGTGGGTCTCTGTGGGTCTCTATGAGTCTCTGTGTGTCTCTGTGTGAGTCTATGAGTCTATGTGTGTCTCTGTGTGAGTCTCTGTGGGTCTCTATGAGTCTCTGTGTGTCTCTGTGTGTCTCTATGAGTCTCTATGAGTCTATGTGTGTCTCTGTGGGTCTCTATGAGTCTCTGTGTGAGTCTCTGTGGGTCTCTATGAGTCTCTGTGTGTCTCTATGGGTCTCTGTGAGTCTCTATGTGTCTATGTGTGTCTCTGTGGGTCTCTATGAGTCTCTGTGTGAGTCTCTGTGGGTCTCTATGTGTCTCTGTGGGTCTCTATGGGTCTCTGTGAGTCTCTGTGGGTCTCTGTGGGTCTCGATGGGTCTCTGTGGGTCCCTGTGGGTATCTGTGCGTCTATGTGGGTCTATGTGGGTCTCTGTGAGTCTCTGTGGGTGTCTATGAGTCTCTATGGGTCTCTGTGGGTCTCTATGGGTCTCTATGGGTCTCTGTGAGTCTCTATGAGTCTCTGTGGGTCCCTATGGGTCTCTATGGGTCTTTGTGGGTCTCTGTGGGTCTCTGTGAGTATAAGTCTCTGTGTCTCTGTGTGTCTCTATGAGTCTCTGTGTGTCTCTGTGTGTCTCTATGAGTCTCTCTGTGTCTCTGTGTGAGTTTCTGTGGGTCTCTATGGGTGTCTGTGGGTCTCTATGGGTCTCTGTGTGTCTCTGTCGGTCTCTATGGGTCTCTGTGGATCTCTATGGGTCTCTGTGGGTCTCTATGGGTGTATGTGGGTATCTGTGGGTCTCTATGGGTCTCTATGAGTCTCTGTGTGTCTCTGTGTTATTCTCTGTGGGTCTCTGTGGGTCTCTGCTGGTCTCTGTGGGTCTCTGTGGGTCTCCATGGGTGTCTGTGGGTCTCTATGGGTCTCTGTGAGTCTCTGTGTGTCTCTGTGTGAGTCTCTGTGGGTCTCTGTGGGTCTCTGTGAGTGTCTGTGGGTCTCTATGGGTCTCTATGGGTCTCTGTGGGTTTCTATGGGTCTCTGTGGGTCTCTTTGGGTCTCTGTGGGTCTCTGTGGGTCTCTATGGGTGTCTGTGGGTCTCTGTGGGTCTCTGTGGGTCTCTGTGGGTCTCTGTGGGTCTCTGTGGGTCTCTATGGGTGTCTGTGGGTCTCTATGGGTCTGTATGGGTCTCTGTGGGTCTCTATGGTTCTCTATGGGTCTCTATGTGTCTCTGTCGGTCAATGTGGGTCTCTGTGGGTGTCTATGGGTCTATGTGGGTCTCTATGGGTCTCTATGGGTCTCTGTGGGTGTCTATGGGTCTCTGTGTGTCTCTGTGGGTCTCTATGGGTCTCTATGGGTCTCTGTGGGTCTCTGTGGGTCTCTATGAGTCTCTGTGTGTCTCTGTGTGAGTCTATGAGTCTATGTGTGTCTCTGTGTGAGTCTCTGTGGGTCTCTATGAGTCTCTGTGTGTCTCTGTGTGTCTCTATGAGTCTCTATGAGTCTATGTGTGTCTCTGTGGGTCTCTATGAGTCTCTGTGTGAGTCTCTGTGGGTCTCTATGAGTCTCTGTGTGTCTCTATGGGTCTCTGTGAGTCTCTATGTGTCTATGTGTGTCTCTGTGGGTCTCTATGAGTCTCTGTGTGAGTCTCTGTGGGTCTCTATGTGTCTCTGTGGGTCTCTATGGGTCTCTGTGAGTCTCTGTGGGTCTCTGTGGGTCTCGATGGGTCTCTGTGGGTCCCTGTGGGTATCTGTGCGTCTATGTGGGTCTATGTGGGTCTCTGTGAGTCTCTGTGGGTGTCTATGAGTCTCTATGGGTCTCTGTGGGTCTCTATGGGTCTCTATGGGTCTCTGTGAGTCTCTATGAGTCTCTGTGGGTCCCTATGGGTCTCTATGGGTCTTTGTGGGTCTCTGTGGGTCTCTGTGAGTATAAGTCTCTGTGTCTCTGTGTGTCTCTATGAGTCTCTGTGTGTCTCTGTGTGTCTCTATGAGTCTCTCTGTGTCTCTGTGTGAGTTTCTGTGGGTCTCTATGGGTGTCTGTGGGTCTCTGTGGGTCTCTGTGGGTCTCTATGGGTCTCTGTGTGTCTCTGTCGGTCTCTATGGGTCTCTGTGGATCTCTATGGGTCTCTGTGGGTCTCTATGGGTGTATGTGGGTATCTGTGGGTCTCTATGGGTCTCTATGAGTCTCTGTGTGTCTCTGTGTTATTCTCTGTGGGTCTCTGTGGGTCTCTGCTGGTCTCTGTGGGTCTCTGTGGGTCTCCATGGGTGTCTGTGGGTCTCTATGGGTCTCTGTGAGTCTCTGTGTGTCTCTGTGTGAGTCTCTGTGGGTCTCTGTGGGTCTCTGTGAGTGTCTGTGGGTCTCTATGGGTGTCTATGGGTCTCTGTTTGTCTCTATGGGTCTCTGTGGGTCCCTTTGGGTCTCTGTGGGTCTCTGTGGTTCTCTATGGGTCGTTATGGGTCTCTGTGGGTCTCTATGGGTCTCTGTGGGTCTCTATGGGTGTCTGTGGGTCTCTATGGGTGTCTGTGGGTTTCTATGGGTCTCTATGGGGCTCTGTGGGTCTCTATGGGTCTCTATGTGTCTCTGTGGGTCTATGTGGGTCTCTGTGGGTGTCTATGGGTCTCTGTGGGTCTCTATGGGTCTCTATGGGTCTCTGTGGGTCTCTATGGGTCTCTATGTGTCTCTGTGGGTCTCTCTGGGTCTCTGTGCGTCTCTATGGGTGCCTTTGGGTCTCTATGGATGTCTATGGGTCTCTATGGGTGTCTATGCGTCTCTATGCATCTCTATGGGTCTCTATGGGTCTCTGTGCATCTCTATGGGTCTCTATGGGTCTCTATGGGTCTGTATGTGTTTCTATGGGTCTGTGTGTGGCTCTATGGGTCTCTGTGGGTCTCTATGGGTTTATGTTGGTCTCTATGGGTCTCTGTGGGTCTCTATGTGTCTCTGTGGGTCTATGTGGGTCTCTGGGTGTCGATGGCTCTATGTGGGTCTCTATGGGTCTCTATGGGTCTATGTGGGTCTCTATGGGTCTCTATGGGTCTCTGTGGTTCTCTATGGGTCTCTGTGTGTCTCTGTGAGTCTCTATGGGTCTCTGTGGGTCTCTATGGGTCTATGTGAGTCTCTATGGGTCTCTGTGAGTCTCTGTGGGTCTCTGTGGGTCTCTATGCGTCTCTATGGGTCTCTGTGCATCTCTATACGTGTCTGTGGATCTCTATGGGTGTCTATTTGTCGCTGTTGGTCTCTGTGGGTCTCTGCGTGTCTCTGTGGGTCTCTATGAGTCTCTGTGGGTCTCTATGGGTCTCTGGGTCTCTCTGGGTCTCTATGGGTCTCTATGGGTCTCTATGCATCTGTATGGGTGGCTGTGGGTCTCTATGGGTGTCTATGGGTCTCTGTGGGTCTCTGTGGGTCTCTATGGGTGTCTATGGGTCTCTATGGGTATCGGTGGGTCTCTTTGGGTCTCTGTGGGTCTCTGTGGGTCTCTATGGGTCTCTGTGTGTCTCTATGGGTCTCTATGGGTCTCTGTGGGTCTCTATGGGTCTCTGTGGGTCTCTATGGGTCTCTGTGGGTCTCTATGGGTCTCTATGGGTCTCTATGTGTCTCTGTGGGTCAATGTGGGTCTCTGTGCATGTCTATGGGTCTATGTGGGTCTCTATGGGTCTCTATGGGTCTCTGTGGGTGTCTATGGGTCTTTCTGTGTCTCTGTGGGTCTCTATGGGTCTCTGTGGGTCTCTGTGCGTCTCTGTGGGTCTCTGTGGGTCTCTATGAGTCTATGTGTGTCTCTGTGTGAGTCTATGAGTCTATGTGTGTCTCTGTGTGAGTCTCTGTGGGTCTCTATGAGTCTCTGTGTGTCTCTATGGGTCTCTGTGAGTCTCTATGAGTCTCTGTGTGTCTCTATGAGTCTATGTGTGTCTCTGTGTGTCTCTGTGTGTCTCTATGAGTCTCTGTGTGAGTCTCTGTGGGTCTCTATGTGTCTCTGTGGGTCTCTATGGGTCTCTGTGAGTCTCTGTGGGTCTCTGTGGGTCTCGATGCGTCTCTGTGGGTCCCTGTGGGTATCTGTGGGTCTATGTGGGTCTATGTGGGTCTCTGTGAGTCTCTGTGGGTGTCTATGAGTCTCTATGGGTCTCTGTGGGTCTCTATGGGTCTCTATGGGTCTCTGTGAGTCTCTATGAGTCTCTGTGGGTCTCTGTGGGTCTCTGTGAGTATAAGTCTCTGTGTCTCTGTGGGTCTCTATGGGTCTCTGTGAGTCTCTATGGGTGTCTATTGGTCTCTGTGGGTGTCTGTGGGTCTCTATGGGTCTCTATGGGTGTCTATTGGTCTCTATGGGTCTCTGTAGGTCTCTATGTGTGTCTATGCATCTCTATTGGTCTCTGTGGGTCTCTGTGGGTGTCTATGGGTCTCTGTGGGTTTCTGTGGGTCTCTATGGGTCTCTATGGGTCTCTATGGGTGTCTATGGGTGTCTATGGGTCTCTATGAGTCTCTGTGGGTCTCTGAGGGTGTCTATGAGTCTCTGTGGGTCTCTATGCGTCTCTATGGGTCTCTGTGGGTCTCTACGCGTCTCTATGGGTCTCTGTGGGTCTCTATACATGGTAGCGGTGGTCGCCATGGTAACCATGATACTGGTGGTCGATGTGGCAGCCATTGGAAACCACGATAGAGGTGGCGGTCATGGTAACCCTGGCAGAGGCGGTAGCCATGGCGACCATGATGAACGTGGTAGCCTTGGTAACCGCGGTTGCCATGGTAACCACGGCAGGTAACCCAACACCTGCAATAAAAACAAAGACTTCTGTCCGTGCGGGTTTGTAAGTTTTAAAAATAAAATAAAAAAATGAAAAAAATTGACGAACAACAATTCGTGGCGGGGGGTGGATGGGGGGGTGGGTGGGGGGGGCTGGAATATTTTTATTATTTTAACAAAAAATTAATACAAAAATTATGAATTCGTTAAGCCTCCAACTGCATCGACATTTGCAGTGATTATTTTTCATCTAAGTAACTTTAGCCAAGTTAACTAAGCGGTGTGTTTATATATTTTATTTTAAACCACGATCGGGTTAATGATGTTGAGTGGAGTGTTGTTTAAGTGTTTCTGTAAACTCAATGATTGAGTGTATAGTAGTGTATAGTGTAGTGTATATTGTAGTATATAGTGTAGTGTATAGTGTAGTGTTTAGTGTAGTGTATAGTGTAGTGTATAGTGTAGTGTATAGTAGTGTAGTGTATAGTAGTGTAGTGTATAGTGTAGTGTATAGTGTATGGTAGTGTAGTGTAGTGTATAGTGTAGTGTATAGTAGTGTAGTGTATAGTAGTGTAGTGTATAGTGTAGTGTATAGTGTATGGTAGTGTAGTGTATAGTGTAGTGTATAGTAGTGTATAGTAGTGTAGTGTATAGTAGTGTAGTGTATAGTGTAGTGTATAGTGTATGGTAGTGTAGTGTATAGTATAGTGTAGTGTATAGTGTAGTGTATAGTAGTGTAGTGTATAGTAGTGTAGTGTATAGTGTAGTGTATAGTAGTGTAGTGTATAGTGTAGTGTATAGTGTAGTGTATACTAGTTTAGTGTATAGTGTAGTGTATAATGTAGTGTATAGTAGTGTATAGTAGTGTAGTGTATAGTAGTGTAGTGTATAGTGTAGTGTATAGTAGTGTAGTGTATAGTGTAGTGTATAGTAGTGTAGTGTATAGTGTAGTGTATAGTAGTGTAGTGTATAGTGTGTGTATAGTGTAGTGTATAGTAGTGAAGTGTATAATGTAGTTTATAGTGTAGTGTATAGTGTAGTGTATAGTAGTGTATAGTGTAGTGTATAGTAGTGTATAGTGTAGTGTATAGTGTAGTGTATAGTGTAGTGTATAGTGTAGTGTATAGTGTAGTGTATAGTGTAGTGTATAGTTTAGGTTGAGGGGGCGGGTCAAGGGGGCTGTGTGTTCGCTTACTTTGTGGTCATACAGCCCCCCATGATTAATCATTCACCAGGCGAGGTAGTCACCCCCCCTCCTCCCCCCACCTCAGGAGGGAGTGGAGGGGACTTCAAGCCGTTCACACACCTGGCAAGTCTGGATAGTCAAAGACAAAGCTCCCCCAGGTAGCCTCTAGCAGGGCTGTAGGGGCAAGTGCTGTTAGTAGCGAGTAGCAGCAGCAGTGTATATGTACTACACACACCACACACACAGACAAAGCTCCCCCAGGTAGCCTCTAGCAGGGCTGTAGGGGCAAGTGCTGTGAGTAGCGAGTAGCAGCAGCAGTGTCTATGTACTACACACACCACACACAGACAGAGCTCCCCCAGGTAGCCTCTAGCAGGGCTGTAGGGGCAAGTGCTGTGAGTAGCGAGTAGCAGCAGCAGTGTCTATGTACTACACACACCACACACAGACAAAGCTCCTCCAGGTAGCCTCTAGCAGGGCTGTAGGGGCAAGTGCTGTGAGTAGCGAGTAGCAGCAGCAGTGTCTATCTACTACACACACCACACACACAGACAAAGCTCCCCCAGGTAGCCTCTAGCAGGGCTGTAGTGGCAAGTGCTGTTAGTAGCGAGTAGCAGCAGCAGTGTCTATGTACTACACACACCACACACAGACAAAGCTCCCCCAGGTAGCAGTGTCTGTGTACTACACGCCATCGGATCTCTGCTGGGTTCAAAGTGCAGCGTAGCGCTAACCACTGCCCCACCACTCCCAAGGTTTGATAGCACCGCCAAACAGAGACAAAGATCCCCCGTGTAGCCTGCAACAGGCTGTAGGGGCAAGTGCTGTTAGCGAGCGTCTATGAAGGCTACCGGCACTGTGGCTACACACACAGAGGGGGTGGGTGGCCAACACCACGCCCGGCCGCCTTTGTCTCTCCCCCAGTGGCGATGTTGACTTCATCACACAGCTACAGCAGGTGCTCGTTTTAAGCTGAGTCGACCTAGAGGAAGCCCACCACAATCATCACCACCATCGGAAAAACCAATACACTACCATCACCACCACAATCATCGCCACCATCAGAACCACAAATACACTACCATCACCACCACAATCATCATCACCATCATCACCATAACACTACCATCACCACCACAATCATCATCAGCATCATCACCATCATCACCAATACACTACCATCACCACCACAATCATCATCACCATCATCACCAATACACTACCATCACCACCACAATAATCATCACCACCATCATCACCATCATCACCAATACACTACCATCACCACCACAATCATCATCACCATCATCACCATTACGAACACTACTAATATTTTTATTATTTTATTGTTTCCCTTCTACGTGGTGGTGACTTTACCGAAAGAACCAAGAATAATAATTTTATTGTTTTATATTTTTATTATTTTATTGTTTCCCTTCTAACGCGGTGGTGACTTTACCCAAAGAACCAAGAATAATAATTTTATTGTTTTATATTTTTATTATTTTATTTTTTCCCTTCTAACGCGGTGGTGACTTTACCGAAAGAACCAAGAATATGAATCCCTGCAGTCGTGAAAGCTTTAAATCAGAAGCACAATCTGTTTTATCTTCTTTGGTTCTTTCGGTAAAGTCACGTAGAATGAGAATAAAATAATAAATTGATAAAATAAAATAACAATAATATTCTCACGACGTTTCGGCCACAACACAAGCGGCCTTCATCAGGTGAAGGGAGCGAGACTGTCTGGTAGGACAGCGCTGGAGTGAGAGAGCCACGTTCAGATCACGGCTTTTAAGCTGTGTGAGAGGAACAAAGAGCCTTGACGAAGGAATTAGCATAAAATTTAGCATTGAAATGGCTGAATGATTAGCTTGTGACTGGTCACAGAAATAGCTATGTTAAAAGTTAAAGCATACACATCCGCAGAGGCACCCATTGTTAAAAGGAATTAGCATAGAATTTAGCATTGAAATAGCTAAATTAAGGCATACACATCCGCAGAGGCACCCCTTGATAATGGGATTAGCATAGAATTTAGCATTGAAATGGCTGAGTGATTCGCTTGTAACTGCTACAGAAATAGTTACGTTGAAGTCAGAGCATACACATTCACCGAGGCACTTAGTACAAATCAAACAGGAGAATTTAGCATTGAAATATCTAGGCGAATTTAGCATTGAAATAACTGGGTGATTTGCTAGTGACTGGTCACAGAAATGACTACACATCTGAGCTATTCACAGTACTATATAGTGAACCAATAAAAACTAAAATATAAATTACCTTCATGTTATCAATAAACTCTATATTCTCCAATCAGCTAAGCTACCAACCATAAGTCGTTATATATCACAATGCTATATGGCGAAAAAATGGGTGGATTCTTACCCTCAAATTTCCGTACCACGGATAGCTACGGGCCCCGTTCAGACGGACGAGTTCGTCCATGGTCGGAACAGAGGAGGGGGAGAGAGACAGCTGCGAAGCCCTAGTATACTCCATGTTGTAAACCATACCATTAACCGTGGTGTGAGAGGTATTAAGAGGCAATGCTGGCGAAAGGTACTTAGCGTGACCTACACACAGGTCTCCTTGATACCTAAGGAGGTACTTAGCGTGACCTACACACAGGTCTCCTTGATACCTAAGAAGGTACTTAGCGTGACCTACACACAGGTCACCTTGATACCTAAGGAGGTACTTAGCGTGACCTACACACAAGTCTCTTGATACCTAAGGAGGTACTTAGCGTGACCTACACACAGGTCTCTTGATACCTAAGGAGGTACTTAGCGTGACCTACACACAGGTCTCTTGATACCTAAGGAGGTACTTAGCATGACCTACACACAGGTCACCTTGATACCTAAGGAGGTACTTAGCGTGACCTACACACAAGTCTCTTGATACCTAAGGAGGTACTTAGCGTGACCTACACACAGCTGTCTTGATAGCTAAGGAGGTACTTAGCGTGACCTACACACAGGTATTTTGATACCTAAGGAGGTACTTGGCGTGACCTACCCACGGGTCTCTTGATACTTAAGGAGGTACTTAGCGTGACCTACACACAGCTCTCTTGATACCTAAGGAGGTACTTAGCGTGACCTACACACAGGTCAACTTGATACCTAAGGAGGTACTTAGCGTGACCTACACACACAGGTCTCTTGATACCTAAAGAGGTACTTAGCGTGACCTACACACAGCTCTCTTGATACCTAAGGAGGTACTTAGCGTGACCTACACACAGGTCTCTTGATACCTAAGGAGGTACTTAGCGTGACCTACACACAGATCTCTTGATACCTAAGGAGGTACTTAGCGTGACCTACACACAGGTCACTTGATACCTAAGGAGGTACTTAGCGTGACCTACACACAGCTCTCTTGATACCTAAGGAGGTACTTAGCGTGACCTACACACAGGTGTCCTTGATACCTAAGGAGGTACTTAGCGTGACCTACACAGAGGTCTCTTGATACCTAAGGAGGTACTTAGCATGACCTACTCACAGATCTCTTGATACCTAAGGAGGTACTTAGCGTGACCTACACACAGGTCTCCTTGATACCTAAGGAGGTACTTAGCGTGACCTACACACAGGTCTCTTGATACCTAAAGAGGTACTTAGCGTGACCTACACACAGTTCTCTTGATACCTAAGGAGGTACTTAGCGTGACCCACACACAGGTCTCCTTGATACCTAAGGAGGTACTTAGCGTGACCTACACACAGGTCTCTTGATACCTAAGGAGGTACTTAGCGTGACCTACACAGAGGTCTCCTTGATACCTAAGGAGGTACTTAGCGTGACCTACACAGAGGTCTCCTTGATACCTAAGGAGGTACTTAGTGTGACCTACACAGAGGTCTCCTTGATACCTAAGGAGGTGCTTAGCGTGACCTACACACAGGTCTCTTGATACCTAAGGAGGTACTTATCAGTTACCTACACACAGCTCTCTTGATACCTAAGGAGGTTCTTAGCGTGACCTACCCACAGGTCACCTTGATACCTAAGGAGGTACTTAGCGTGACCTACACACAGGTCACTTGATACCTAAGGAGGTACTTAGCGTGACCTACACACAGGTCTCCTTGATACCTAAGGAGGTACTTAGCGTGACCTACACACAAGTCTCTTGATACCTAAGGAGGTACTTAGCGTGACCTACACACAGGCCTCTTTATACCTAAAGAGGTACTTAGCGTGACCTACACACAAGTCTCTTGATACCTAAGGAGGTACTTAGCGTGACCTACACACAGGTCTCTTGATACCCTAAGGAGGTACTTAGCGTGACCTACACACAGGTCACTTGATACCTAAGGAGGTACTTAGCGTGACCTACACACAGCTCTCTTGATACCTAAGGAGGCACTTAGCGTGACCTACACACAGGTCTCTTGATACCTAAGGAGGTACTTAGCGTGACCTACACACACGTCTCTTGATACCCTAAGGAGGTACTTAGTGTGACCTACACACAGCTCTCTTGATACCTAAGGAGGTACTTAGCGTGACCTACACACAGGTCTCTTGATACCCTAAGGAGGTACTTAGTGTGACCTACACACAGCTCTCTTGATACCTAAGGAGGTACTTAGCGTGACCTACACACAGGTCTCTTGATACCTAAGGAGGTACTTAGCGTGACCTACACACAGGTCTCCTTGATACCTAAGGAGGTACTTAGGGTGACCTACACACAGGTCTCTTGATACCTAAGGAGGTACTTAGCGTGACCTACACACAGATCTCTTGATACCTAAGGAGGTACTTAGCGTGACCTACACACAGGTCTCCTTGATACCTAAGGAGGTACTTAGCGTGACCCACACACAGGTCACTTGATACCTAAGGAGGTACTTAGCGTGACCTAAACACAGGTCTCTTGATACCTAAGGAGGTACTTAGCGTGACCTACACACAAGTCTCTTGATACCTAAGGAGGTACTTAGCGTGACCTACACACAGGTCTCTTGATACCTAAGGAGGTACTTAGCATGACCTACACACAGGTCTCCTTGATACCTAAGGAGGTACTTAGCGTGACCTACACACAAGTCTCTTGATACCTAAGGAGGTACTTAGCGTGACCTACACACAGGTCTCTTGATACCTAAGGAGGTACTTAGCGTGACCTACACACAGGTCTCCTTGATACCTAAGGAGGTACTTAGCATGACCTACACACACAGGTCTCTTGATACCTAAGGAGGTACTTAGCGTGACCTACACACAGGTCTCTTGATACCTAAGGAGGTACTTAGAGTGACCTACACGCAGCTCTCTTGATACCTAAGGAGGTACTTAGCGTGACCTACACACAGGTCTCCTTGATACCTAAGGAGGTACTTAGCGTGACCTACACACAAGTCTCTTGATACCTAAGGAGGTACTTAGAGTGACCTACACGCAGCTCTCTTGATACCTAAGGAGGTACTTAGCGTGACCTACACACAGGTCACTTGATACCTAAGGAGGTACTTAGTGTGACCTACACACAGGTCTCTTGATACCTAAGGAGGTACTTAGCGTGACCTACACACAGGTCACTTGATACCTAAGAAGGTACTTAGCGTGACCCACACACAGGTCTCCTTGATACCTAAGGAGGTACTTAGTGTGACCTACACACAGGTCTCTTGATACCTAAGGAGGTACTTAGCGTGACCTACACACAGGTCTCCTTGATACCTAAGGAGGTACTTAGCGTGACCTACACACAGGTCACTTGATACCTAAGGAGGTACTTAGCGTGACCCACACACAGGTCTCTTGATACCTAAGGAGGTACTTAGTGTGACCTACACACAGATCTCGTTGATACCTAAGGAGGTACTTAGCGTGACCTACACACAGGTGTCCTTGATACCTAAGGAGGTACTTAGCGTGACCTACACACAGGTCTCTTGATACCTAAGGAGGTACTTAGCGTGACCTACACACAGGTCACTTGATACCTAAGGAGGTACTTAGCGTGACCTACACACAGGTCTCTTGATACCTAAGGAGGTACTTAGCGTGACCTACACACAGGTCTCTTGATACCTAAGGAGGTACTTAGTGTGACCTACACACAGGTCTCTTGATACCTAAGGAGGTACTTAGTGTGACCTACACACAGGTCTCTTGATACCTAAGGAGGTACTTAGCGTGACCTACACACAGATCTCTTGATACCTAAGGAGGTACTCAGCGTGACCTACACACAGGTCACTTGATACCTAAGGAGGTACTCAGCGTGACCTACACACAGGTCTCTTGATACCTAAGGAGGTACTTAGCGTGACCTACACACAGGTCTCTTGATACCTAAGGAGGTACTTAGCGTGACCTACACACAGGTCTCCTTGATACCTAAGGAGGTACTTAGCGTGACCTACACACAGGTGTCCTTGATACCTAAGGAGGTTCTTAGCGTGACCTACACACAGGTCTCTTGATACCTAAGGAGGTACTTAGCGTGACCTACACACAGGTGTCCTTGATACCTAAGGAGGTACTTAGGGTGACCTACACACAGGTCTCTTGATACCTAAGGAGGTACTTAGCGTGACCTACACACAGATCTCTTGATACCTAAGGAGGTACTTAGCGTGACCCACACATAGGTCTCTTGATACCTAAGGAGGTACTTAGCGTGACCTACACACAGGTCTCTTGATACCTAAGGAGGTACTTAGCGTGACCTACACACAGGTCACCTTGATACCTAAGGAGGTACTTAGCGTGACCTACACACAGGTCTCTTGATACCTAAGGAGGTACTTAGCGTGACCTACACACAGCTCTCTTGATACCTAAGGAGGTACTTAGCGTGACCTACACACACAAGTCTCTTGATACCTAAGGAGGTACTTAGAGTGACCTACACACAGGTCTCTTGATACCTAAGGAGGTACTTAGCGTGACCTACACACAGAGGTCTCTTGATACCTAAGGAGGTACTTAGCGTGACCTACACACAAGTCTCTTGATACCTAAGGAGGTACTTAGCGTGACCTACACACAGCTCTCTTGATACCTAAGGAGGTACTTAGTGTGACCTACACACAGGTTTCTTGATACCTAAGGAGGTACTTAGCGTGACCTACACACAGGTATCTTGATACTTAAGGAGGTACTTCGCGTGACCTATACACAGGTCTCTTGATACCTAAGGAGGTACTTAGCGTGACCCACACACAGGTCTCTTGATACCTAAGGAGGTACTTAGCGTGACCCACACACAGGTCACCTTGATACCTAAGGAGGTACTTAGCGTGACCTACACACAGGTCACTTGATACCTAAGGAGGTACTTAGCGTGACCTACACACAGAGGTCTCTTGATACCTAAGGAGGTACTTAGCGTGACCTACACACAAGTCTCTTGATACCTAAGGAGGTACTTGGCGTGACCTACACACAGCTCTCTTGATACCTAAGGAGGTACTTAGCGTGACCTACACACAGGTCTCTTGATACCTAAGGAGGTACTTAGCGTGACCTACACACAGGTCCCTTGATACCTAAGGAGGTACTTAGTGTGACCTACACACAGGTCCCTTGATACCTAAGGAGGTACTTAGCGTGACCTACACACAGGTCCCTTGATACCTAAGGAGGTACTCAGCGTGACCTACACACAGGTCTCTTGATACCTAAGGAGGTACTTAGTGTGACCTACACACAGGTCTCTTGATACCTAAGGAGGTACTTAGCGTGACCTACACAGAGGTCTCCTTGATACCTAAGGAGGTACTTAGTGTGACCTACACAGAGGTCTCCTTGATACCTAAGGAGGTGCTTAGCGTGACCTACACACAGGTCTCTTGATACCTAAGGAGGTACTTAGCAGTGACCTACACACAGATCTCTTGATACCTAAGGAGGTACTTGGCGTGACCTACACACAGGTCTCTTGATACCTAAGGAGGTACTTAGCGTGACCTACACACAAGTCTCTTGATACCTAAGGAGGTACTTAGAGTGACCTACACACAGCTCTCTTGATACCTAAGGAGGTACTTAGCGTGACCTACACACAGGTCTCCTTGATACCTAAGGAGGTACTTAGCGTGACCTACACACAAGTCTCTTGATACCTAAGGAGGTACTTAGCGTGACCTACACACAGGCCTCTTGATACCTAAAGAGGTACTTAGCGTGACCTACACACAGGTCTCTTGATACCTAAGGAGGTACTTAGCGTGACCTACACACAGCTCTCTTGATACCTAAAGAGGTACTTAGTGTGACCTACACACAGGTCTCTTGATACCTAAGGAGGTACTTAGCGTGACCTACACACAGCTCTCTTGATACCTAAGGAGGTACTTAGCGTGACCTACACACAGGTCTCCTTGATACCTAAGGAGGTACTTAGGGTGACCTACACACAAGTCTCTTGATACCTAAGGAGGTACTTAGCGTGACCTACACACAGGTCTCTTGATACCTAAGGAGGTACTTAGCGTGACCTACACACAGGACTCTTGATACCTAACGAGGTACTTAGCGTGACCTACACACAGTTCTCCTTGATACCTAAGGAGGTACTTAGCGTGACCTACACACAGGTCTCTTGATACCTAAGGAGGTACTTAGCATGACCTACACACAGGTCTCTTGATACCTAAGGAGGTACTTAGTGTGACCTACACACAGGTCTCTTGATACCTAAGGAGGTACTTAGCGTGACCCACACACAGTTCTCTTGATACCTAAGGAGGTACTTAGCGTGACCTACACACAGATCTTTTGATACCTAAGGATGTACTTAGCGTGACCTACACACAGTTCTCTTGATACCTAAGGAGGTACTTAGCGTGACCTACCCACAGGTCTCTTGATACCTAAGGAGGTACTTGGCGTGACCTACCCACGGGTCTCTTGATACCTAAGGAGGTACTTAGCGTGACCTACACACAGCTCTCTTGATACCTAAGGAGGTACTTAGCATGACCTACACACAGCTCTCTTGATACCTAAGGAGGTACTTAGCGTGACCTACACACAGGTCTCTTGATACCTAAGGAGGTACTTAGCGTGACCTACACACAGGTCAACTTGATACCTAAGGAGGTACTTAGCGTGACCTACACACAGCTCTCTTGATACCTAAGGAGGTACTTAGCGTGACCTACACGCAGGTATCTTAATACCTAAGGAGGACCTTAGCGTGACCTACACACAGGTCTCTTGATACCTAAGGAGGTACTTAGCGTGACCTACACACAGGTCAACTTGATACCTAAGGAGGTACTTAGCCTGACCTACAAACAGGTCTCTTGATACCTAAGGAGGTACTTAGCGTGACCTACACACAGGTCTGTTGATACCTAAGGAGGTACTTAGCGTGACCTACACACAGGTCTCTTGATACCTAAGGAGGTACTTAGCGTGACCCACAAACAGGTCACCTTGATACCTAAGGAGGTACTTTGCGTGACCTACACACAGGTCTCTTGATACCTAAGGAGGTACTTATCGTGACCTACACACAGCTCTCTTGATACCTAAGGAGGTACTTAGCGTGACCTACACACAGGTCTCTTGATACCTAAGGAGGTACTTAGCGTGACCTACACACAGGTCACTTGATACCTAAGGAGGTACTTAGTGTGACCTACACACAGGTCCCTTGATACCTAAGGAGGTACTTAGCGTGACCTACACACAGGTCTCTTGATACCTAAGGAGGTACTTAGCGTGACCTACACACAGGTCACTTGATACCTAAGGAGGTACTTAGCGTGACCTACACACAGGTCTCTTGATACCTAAGGAGGTACTTAGCGTGACCTACACACAGGTCTCTTGATACCTAAGGAGGTACTTAGTGTGACCTACACACAGGTCCCTTGATACCTAAGGAGGTACTTAGCGTGACCTACACACAGTTCTCTTGATACCTAAGGAGGTACTTAGTGTGACCTACACACAGGTCTCTTGATACCTAAGGAGGTACTTAGCGTGACCTACACACAGGTCTCTTGATACCTAAGGAGGTACTTAGCGTGACCTACACACAGTTCTCTTGATACCTAAGGAGGTACTTAGTGTGACCTACACACAGGTCACTTGATACCTAAGGAGGTACTTAGTGTGACCTACACACAGGTCCCTTGATACCTAAGGAGGTACTTAGCGTGACCTACACACAGTTCTCTTGATACCTAAGGAGGTACTTAGTGTGACCTACACACAGGTCTCTTGATACCTAAGGAGGTACTTAGAGTGACCTACACACAGGTCTCTTGATACCTAAAGAGGTACTTAGCGTGACCTACACACAGGTCACTTGATACCTAAGGAGGTACTTAGCGTGACCTACACACAGGTCTCTTGATACCTAAGGAGGTACTTAGCGTGACCTACACACAGGTCACTTGATACCTAAGGAGGTACTTAGCGTGACCTACACACAGGTATCTTGATACCTAAGGAGGTACTTAGCGTGACCTACACACACAGGTCTCTCGATACCTAAGGAGGTACTTAGCGTGACCTACACACAGGTCTCTTGATACCTAAGGAGGTACTTAGCGTGACCTACACACAGGTCACCTTGATACCCTAAGGAGGTACTTAGCGTGACCTACACACAGGTCACCTTGATACCCTAAGGAGGTACTTAGCGTGACCTACACACAGGTCTCTTGATACCTAAGGAGGTACTTAGCGTGACCTACACACAGGTCACCTTGATACCCTAAGGAGGTACTTAGCGTGACCTACACACAGGTCACCTTGAGACCCTAAGGAGGTACTTAGCGTGACCTACACACAGGTCTCTTGATACCTAAGGAGGTACTTAGCGTGACCTACACACAGAGGTCTCTTGATACCTAAGGAGGTACTTAGCGTGACCTACACACAAGTCTCTTGATACCTAAGGAGGTACTTAGCGTGACCTACACACAGCTCTCTTGATACCTAAGGAGGTACTTAGTGTGACCTACACACAGGTCTCTTGATACCTAAGGAGGTACTTAGCGTGACCTACCCACAAGTCTCTTGATACCTAAGGAGGTACTTAGCGTGACCTACACACAGGTCTCTTGATACCTAAGGAGGTACTTATCGTGACCTACACACAGCTCTCTTGATACCTAAGGAGGTACTTAGTGTGACCTACACACAGGTCTCCTTGATACCTAAGGAGGTACTTAGCGTGACCTACACACAGGTCTCTTGATACCTAAGGAGGTACTTAGCGTGACCTACACACAGGTCTCTTGATACCTAAGGAGGTACTTAGCGTGACCTACACACAGGTCTCTTGATACCTAAGGAGGTACTTAGCGTGACCTACACACAGGTCTCCTTGATACCTAAGGAGGTACTTAGCGTGACCTACACACAAGTCTCTTGATACCTAAGGAGGCACTTAGCGTGACCTACACACAGATCTCTTGATACCTAAGGAGGTACTTAGCGTGACCTACACACAAGACTCTTGATACCTAAGGAGGTACTTAGCGTGACCTACACACAGGCCTCTTGATACCTAAAGAGGTACTTAGCGTGACCTACACACAAGTCTCTTGATACCTAAGGAGGTACTTAGCGTGACCCACACACAGGTCTCTTGATACCTAAGGAGGTACTTAGCGTGACCTACACACAGCTCTCTTGATACCTAAGGAGGTACTTAGCGTGACCTATACACAGGTCTCTTGATACCTAAGGAGGTACTTAGCGTGATCTACACACAGCTCTCTTGATACCTAAGGAGGTACTTAGCGTGACGTACACACAGGTCTCCTTGATACCTAAGGAGGTACTTAGCGTGACCCACACACAGGTCACCTTGATACCTAAGGAGGTACTTAGCGTGACCTACACACAGGTCTCTTGATACCTAAGGAGGTACTTAGCGTGACCTACACACAGGTCTCCTTGATACCTAAGGAGGTACTTAGCGTGACCTACACACAGGTCTCATTGATACCTAAGGAGGTACTTAGCGTGACCTACACACAGGTCTCTTGATACCTAAGGAGGTACTTAGCGTGACCTACACACAGCTCTC
Source organism: Petromyzon marinus (assembly GCF_048934315.1). Lineage (NCBI taxonomy): Eukaryota > Metazoa > Chordata > Hyperoartia > Petromyzontiformes > Petromyzontidae > Petromyzon > Petromyzon marinus. The sequence goes on from NC_133738.1 coordinate 2,949,079, forward strand.
TTGATACCTAAGGAGGTACTTAGCGTGACCTACACACAGCTCCCTTGATACCTAAGGAGGTACTTAGCGTGACCTACACACAGGCCTCTTGATACCTAAAGAGGTACTTAGCGTGACCTACACACAGGTCTCTTGATACCTAAGGAGGTACTTAGCGTGACCTACACACAGATCTCTTGATACCTAAGGAGGTACTTAGCGTGACCTACACGCAGGTCTCCTTGATACCTAAGGAGGTACTTAGCGTGACCTACACACAGCTCTCTTGATACCTAAGGAGGTACTTAGCGTGACCTACACACAGGTCAACTTGATACCTAAGGAGGTACTTAGCGTGACCTACACACAAGTCTCTTGATACCTAAGGAGGTACTTAGCGTGACCTACACACAGGTCTCTTGATACCTAAAGAGGTACTTAGCGTGACCTACACACAGGTCTCCTTGATACCTAAGGAGGTACTTAGCGTGACCTACACACAGATCTCTTGATACCTAAGGAGGTACTTAGCGTGACCTACACGCAGGTCTCTTGATACCTAAGGAGGTACTTAGCGTGACCTACATGCAGGTCTCTTGATACCTAAGGAGGTACTTAACGTGACCTACACACAGGTCTCTTGATACCTAAGGAGGTACTTAGCGTGACCTACACATAGGTCTCTTGATACCTAAGGAGGTACTTAGCGTGACCTACACTCAGGTCTCTTGATACCTAAGGAGGTACTTAGCGTGACCTACCCACAGGTCTCTTGATACCTAAGGAGGTACTTAGCGTGACCTACACTCAGGTCTCTTGATACCTAAGGAGGTACTTAGAGTGACCTACACACAGCTCTCTTGATACCTAAGGAGGTACTTAGCGTGACCTACACTCAGGTCTCTTGATACCTAAGGAGGTACTTAGCGTGACCTACACACAGGTCACCTTGATACCCTAAGGAGGTACTTAGCGTGACCTACACACAGGTCACCTTGATACCCTAAGGAGGTACTTAGCGTGACCTACACACAGGTCTCTTGATACCTAAGGAGGTACTTAGCGTGACCTACACACAGGTCACCTTGATACCCTAAGGAGGTACTTAGCGTGACCTACACACAGGTCACCTTGAGACCCTAAGGAGGTACTTAGCGTGACCTACACACAGGTCTCTTGATACCTAAGGAGGTACTTAGCGTGACCTACACACAGAGGTCTCTTGATACCTAAGGAGGTACTTAGCGTGACCTACACACAAGTCTCTTGATACCTAAGGAGGTACTTAGCGTGACCTACACACAGCTCTCTTGATACCTAAGGAGGTACTTAGTGTGACCTACACACAGGTCTCTTGATACCTAAGGAGGTACTTAGCGTGACCTACCCACAAGTCTCTTGATACCTAAGGAGGTACTTAGCGTGACCTACACACAGGTCTCTTGATACCTAAGGAGGTACTTATCGTGACCTACACACAGCTCTCTTGATACCTAAGGAGGTACTTAGTGTGACCTACACACAGGTCTCCTTGATACCTAAGGAGGTACTTAGCGTGACCTACACACAGGTCTCTTGATACCTAAGGAGGTACTTAGCGTGACCTACACACAGGTCTCTTGATACCTAAGGAGGTACTTAGCGTGACCTACACACAGGTCTCTTGATACCTAAGGAGGTACTTAGCGTGACCTACACACAGGTCTCCTTGATACCTAAGGAGGTACTTAGCGTGACCTACACACAAGTCTCTTGATACCTAAGGAGGCACTTAGCGTGACCTACACACAGATCTCTTGATACCTAAGGAGGTACTTAGCGTGACCTACACACAAGACTCTTGATACCTAAGGAGGTACTTAGCGTGACCTACACACAGGCCTCTTGATACCTAAAGAGGTACTTAGCGTGACCTACACACAAGTCTCTTGATACCTAAGGAGGTACTTAGCGTGACCCACACACAGGTCTCTTGATACCTAAGGAGGTACTTAGCGTGACCTACACACAGCTCTCTTGATACCTAAGGAGGTACTTAGCGTGACCTATACACAGGTCTCTTGATACCTAAGGAGGTACTTAGCGTGATCTACACACAGCTCTCTTGATACCTAAGGAGGTACTTAGCGTGACGTACACACAGGTCTCCTTGATACCTAAGGAGGTACTTAGCGTGACCCACACACAGGTCACCTTGATACCTAAGGAGGTACTTAGCGTGACCTACACACAGGTCTCTTGATACCTAAGGAGGTACTTAGCGTGACCTACACACAGGTCTCCTTGATACCTAAGGAGGTACTTAGCGTGACCTACACACAGGTCTCATTGATACCTAAGGAGGTACTTAGCGTGACCTACACACAGGTCTCTTGATACCTAAGGAGGTACTTAGCGTGACCTACACACAGCTCTCTTGATACCTAAGGAGGTACTTAGCGTGACCTACACACAGCTCCCTTGATACCTAAGGAGGTACTTAGCGTGACCTACACACAGGCCTCTTGATACCTAAAGAGGTACTTAGCGTGACCTACACACAGGTCTCTTGATACCTAAGGAGGTACTTAGCGTGACCTACACACAGATCTCTTGATACCTAAGGAGGTACTTAGCGTGACCTACACGCAGGTCTCCTTGATACCTAAGGAGGTACTTAGCGTGACCTACACACAGCTCTCTTGATACCTAAGGAGGTACTTAGCGTGACCTACACACAGGTCAACTTGATACCTAAGGAGGTACTTAGCGTGACCTACACACAAGTCTCTTGATACCTAAGGAGGTACTTAGCGTGACCTACACACAGGTCTCTTGATACCTAAAGAGGTACTTAGCGTGACCTACACACAGGTCTCCTTGATACCTAAGGAGGTACTTAGCGTGACCTACACACAGATCTCTTGATACCTAAGGAGGTACTTAGCGTGACCTACACGCAGGTCTCTTGATACCTAAGGAGGTACTTAGCGTGACCTACATGCAGGTCTCTTGATACCTAAGGAGGTACTTAACGTGACCTACACACAGGTCTCTTGATACCTAAGGAGGTACTTAGCGTGACCTACACATAGGTCTCTTGATACCTAAGGAGGTACTTAGCGTGACCTACACTCAGGTCTCTTGATACCTAAGGAGGTACTTAGCGTGACCTACCCACAGGTCTCTTGATACCTAAGGAGGTACTTAGCGTGACCTACACTCAGGTCTCTTGATACCTAAGGAGGTACTTAGAGTGACCTACACACAGCTCTCTTGATACCTAAGGAGGTACTTAGCGTGACCTACACTCAGGTCTCTTGATACCTAAGGTGGTACTTAGCATGACCTACACACAGGTCTCTTGATACCTAAGGTGGTACTTAGCGTGACCTACACTCAGGTCTCTTGATACCTAAAGAGGTACTTAGAGTGACCTACACACAGGTCACCTTGATAACTAAGGAGGTACTTAGCGTGACCTACACGCAGGTCTCTTGATACCTAAGGAGGTACTTAGCGTGACCTACACACAGGTCTCTTGATACCTAAGGAGGTACAGCCTCTATACACTACACTATACACTACTATACACTATTAGACACTACACTATACACTACACTATACACTACACTACTATACACTACACTATACACTACACTATACAAGACACTATACACTACACTATACACTACACTATACACTACACTATACACTATACAATACACTACACTACACACTACACTATACTATACACTACACTATACACTACACTATACAATACACTATACAATATACTACACTATACACTACACAACTATACACTACACTATACACTACACTATACACTACACTACTATACAGTACACTACTATACACTACACTACTATACACTACACTATACACTACACTATACACTACTATACACTACACTATACACTACACTATACACTACTATACACTACACTTTACACTACACTATACACTACACTACTATACACTAAACTATACACTATACACTACTATACACTACAATATACACTACACTATACACTACACTATACACTACACTATACACTACACTACTATACACTACACTATACACTACACTATACACTACTATACACTACACTACTATACACTACACTTCTATACACTACACTATACACTACACTATACACTACACTATACACTACTCAACATTTCACTATACACTACACTATACACTACACTATACACTACACTATACACTACTTTACACTTCACTATACACTACTCTACACTACACTATACACTACTATACACTACACAACTATACACTACACTACTATACACTACACTGTACACTACTATACACTACACTATACACTACTATACACAACACTACACTATACACTACACTATACACTACACTACTATACACTACACTACTATACACTACACTATACACTACACTATACACTACTATACACTACAATATACACTACACTACTATACACTACACTACTATACACTACACTATACACTACTATACACTACACTATACACAACACTATACACTACACTATACACTACACTATACAATACAATATACCCTACACTATACACTACACTATACACTACACTACTATACACTACACTATACACTACACTATACAATACAATATACACTACACTATATACTACACTATACACTACACTACTATACACTACACTATACACTACACTATACAATACAACATACCCTACACTATACACTACACTATACACTACTATACACTACACTACTATACACTACACTATACACTACACTACTATACACCACACTTTACACTACACTACTATACAATACACTACTATACACTACACTATACACTACACTACTATAAACTACACTATACACTACACTATACATTACACTATACACTACACTATACACTACACTATACACTACTATACACTACACTATACACTACACTATACACTACACACAACACTATACACTACACTATACACTACACTATACACTACACTACACTATACACTACACTATACACTTCACTATACACTACTATACACTACACTATACACTACACTATACACTACACTATACGCTACACTACACTACACACTACACTACACACTACACTACACACTACACTATACACTACACTACACACTACACTATACACTACACTATACACTACACTACACACTACACTACACACTACACTATACACTACACTATACACTACACTTCTATAAACAGGAACTTCAATTCCCGTTGAATTTTAACCGCATTAATATTCATTAGAATCTTCCGCACGCGATTGGTCCTCCCCAGTTCATTACGCAAGAACCTCATTAAATATTCATTAGCCGCCTCGGCACGCGATTCGCCGTCCGAATCAACCCTAATTAATATTCATGACAGATCTCAGGCACGCGATTGGCCGCCCGAGATCAAATCTAATGAATATTCATGAGCTTCCTCGGGCACGCGATTGGCTGCCCGTTGGTTGCTTAGGCCCGCCGGCTCCCCCGCCCCCACCCCCATCCGTTGCTAGGCGTGTAGCGGAAGTGGTGGGGCGGGGGGAGTGGGTGGGGGGTGTGTCCGGTTTGTCCCCGCCCCCCCCTGCGTCACCTATATAAGGTCCGGGTACCCGTGGTGAGAAACCGCAGACCGTGTGGGAATTGGTTCCGGGTTGTTGTCGTTTCGTTCCCCCCCCCTCACTCATCACACGTGTGAGTCTCTCTCTCTCTCTCCGGCTCTCGATAAATCACTCCTCTAATCAATCGCTCCGATCGATCGATCGATTGGAATCATTAGCAGCAATGGTTGTCCTGCTTGGCGACGTCTTTCCCAACTTCGAGGCCGACTCGTCGGTGGGGAAAATCAAGTTGCACGAATGGCTTGGAGATTCGTGAGTAGAGCTTGCGTGTGTGTGTGTGCACCTAGCCTGGCACCGTGGGGATGTCACCGCTCACTCGCCCTTTCACTCACTCACCCACTCGCTCACCCACTCGCTCACCCAGCCACTCACTCACTCATCCACTCACTCACTCACCCAGCCACTCACCCACTCACTCACTTAGCCACTCACTCATCCACTCACTCACCCAGCCACTCACTCACTCACCCACTCATTAACTCACCACCACCATCACTCCCCATGACCATCATCACCACTCACCACCACTCACCATAACCACAACCACCACCGTCACCACCACCATTACCACAACCACCATCACCACCATTACTACCATCACCCAGATGATGCAGTGGGGGGCACAGGTGGTACACCTAGCCTGGCACAGCAGTCAACCCATGGCACCTGCTGGGTCTGTCACGTGACCTCGTACACCTAGCCTGGCACAGCAGTCAACCCATGGCACCTGCTGGGTCTGTCCCGTGACCTCCTCCTCCTGCACCTAGCCTGGCACAGCAGTCAACCCATGGCACCTGCTGGGTCTGTCACGTGACCTCGTACACCTAGCCTGGCACAGCAGTCAACCCATGGCACCTGCTGGGTCTGTCCCGTGACCTCCTCCTCCTGCACCTAGCCTGGCACAGCAGTCAACCCATGGCACCTGCTGGGTCTGTCACGTGACCTGCACCTAGCCTGGCACAGCAGTCAACCCATGGCACCTGCTGGGTCTGTCACGTGACCTCCTCCTCCTGCACCTAGCCTGGCACAGCAGTCAACCCATGGCACCTGCTGGGTCTGTCACGTGACCTCGTACACCTAGCCTGGCACAGCAGTCAACCCATGGCACCTGCTGGGTCTGTCCCGTGACCTCCTCATGTACCTAGCCTGGCACAGCAGTCAACCCATGGCACCTGCTGGGTCTGTCACGTGACCTCCTCATGCACCTAGCCTGGCACAGCACTACAACCCAGGCCTCCTGCTGGGTCTGTCCCGTGACCTCCTCCTCATGCACCTAGCCTGGCACAGCAGTCAACCTACCCCCTATGGCAATGTATAGGGGCTAGAGTCCCCTGTGTATAGGGGGTCCCCTGTGTATAGGGGGTCCCCTGTGTATAGGGGGTCCCCTGTGTATAGGGGGTCCCCTGTGTATAGGGGGTAGGGGGTCCCCTGTGTATAGGGGGTAGGGTCCTCTGTGTATAGGGGTCCCCTGTGTATAGGGGGTAGGGTCCCCTGTGTATAGGGGGTAGGGTCCCCTGTGTATAGGGGGTAGGGTCCCCTGTGTATAGGGGGTCCCCTGTGTATAGGGGGTAGGGTCCCCTGTGTATAGGGGGTCCCCTGTGTATAGGGGGTAGGGTCCCCTGTGTATAGGGGGTAAGGTCCCCTGTGTATAGGGGGTAGGGTCCCCTGTGTATAGGGGGTCCCCTGTGTATAGGGGGTAGGGTCCCCTGTGTATAGGGGGTCCCCTGTGTATAGGGGGTAGGGTCCCCTGTGTATAGGGGGTAAGGTCCCCTGTGCATAGGGGGTAGGGTCCCCTGTGTATAGGGGGTAAGGTCCCCTGTGTATAGGGGGTAGGGTCCCCTGTGTATAGGGGGTAGGGTCCCCTGTGTTTAGGGGGTCCCCTGTGTTTAGGGGGTCCCCTGTGTATAGGGGGTCCCCTGTGTATAGGGGGTCCCCTGTGTATAGGGGGTAGGGTCCCCTGTGTATAGGGGGTAGGGTCCCCTGTGTATAGGGGGTAAGGTCCCCTGTGTATAGGGGGTAGGGTCCCCTGTGTATAGGGGGTAAGGTCCCCTGTGTATAGGGGGTAAGGTCCCCTATGTATAGGGGGTCTCCTGTGTATAGGGGGTAGGGTCCCCTGTGTATAGGGGGTAGGGTCCCCTGTGTATAGGGGGTAGGGTCCCCTGTGTATAGGGGGTCCCCTGTGTATAGGGGGTAAGATCCCCTGTGTGTAGGGGGTCCCCTGTGTATAGGGGGTCCCCTGTGTATAGGGGGTCCCCTGTGTATAAGGGGTAGGGTCCCCTGTGTATAGGGGGTAGGGTCCCCTGTGTATATGGGGTCCCCTGTGTATAGAGGGTAAGATCCCCTGTGTGTAGGGGGTCCCCTGTGTATAGGGGGTCCCCTGTGTATAGGGGGTAGGGGCCCCTGTGTATAGGGGGTCCCCTGTGTATAGGGGGTAACGTCCCCTGTGTATATGGGGTCCCCTGTGTATAGGGGGTAGGGTCCCCTGTGTATAGGGGGTAGGGTCCCCTGTGTATAGGGGGTGCCCTGTGTATAGGGGGTAGGGTCCCCTGTGTATAGGGGGTAGGGTCCCCTGTGTATAGGGGGTCCCCTGTGTATAGGGGTAAGGTCCCCTGTGTATAGGGGGTAAGGTCCCCTGTGTATAGGGGTAGGGTCCCCTGTGTATAGGGGTAGGGTCCCCTGTGTATAGGGGTAGGGTCCCCTGTGTATAGGGGGTCCCCTGTGTATAGGGGGTCCCCTGTGTATAAGGGGTCCCCTGTGTATAGGGAGTCGGGTCCCCTGTGTATAGGGGTCCCCTGTGTATAGGGGGTCCCCTGTGTATAGGGGATAGGGTCCCCTGTGTATAGGGGATAGGGTCCCCTGTGTATAGGGGGTAGGGTCCCCTGTGTATAGGGGGTAGGGTCCCCTGTGTATAGGGGGTAGGGTCCCCTGTGTATAGGGGGTAGGGTCCCCTGGGTATAGGGGGTCCCCTGTGTATAGGGGGTCCCCTGTGTATAGGGGGTCCCCTGTGTATAGGGGGTCCCCTGTGTATAGGGGGTAGGGTCCCCTGTGTATAGGGGGTAGGGTCCCCTGTGTATAGGGGGTCCCCTGTGTATAGGGGGTCCCCTGTGTATAGGGGGTCCCCTGTGTATAGGGGGTCCCCTGTGTATAGGGGGTCCCCTGGGTATAGGGGGTAGGGTCCCCTGGGTATAGGGGGTCCCCTGTGTATAGGGGGTCCCCTGTGTATAGGGGTAGGGTCCCCTGTGTATAGGGGTAGGGTCCCCTGTGTATAGGGGGTAGGGTCCCCTGTGTATAGGGGGTAGGGTCCCCTGTGTATAGGGGGTCCCCTGTGTATAGGGGGTCCCCTGTGTATAGGGGGTCCCCTGTGTTAGGGTGTCCCCTGTGTATAGTGGGTCCCCTGTGTATAGGGAGTCGGGTCCCCTGTGTATAGGGGGTCCCCTGTGTATAGGGGGTCCCCTGTGTATAGGGGATAGGGTCCCCTGTGTATAGGGGGTCCCCTGTGTATAGGGGGTAGGGTCCCCTGTGTATAGGGGGTAGGATCCCCTGGGTATAGGGGGTCCCCTGTGTATAGGGGGTCCCCTGTGTATAGGGGTAGGGTCCCCTGTGTATAGGGGGTAGGGTCCCCTGTGTATAGGGGGTCCCCTGTGTATAGGGGGTCCCCTGTGTATAGGGGTAGGGTCCCCTGTGTATAGGGGGTCCCCTGTGTATAGGGGGTCCCCTGTGTATAGGGGGTCCCCTGTGTATAGGGGGACCCCTGTGTATAGGGGGTCCCCTGTGTATAGGGAGTCCCCTGTGTATAGGGGGTCCCCTGTGTATAGGGGGTAGGGTTCCCTGGGTATAGGGGGTCCCCTGTGTATAGGGGGTCCCCTGTGTATAGGGGGTAGGGTCCCCTGTGTATAGGGGGTCCCCTGTGTATAGGGGGTCCCCTGTGTATAGGGGGTCCCCTGTGTTAGGGGGTCCCCTGTGTTAGGGGGTCCCCTGTGTATAGGGGGTCCCCTGTGTATAGGGGGTCCCCTGTGTATAGGGGGTCCCCTGTGTATAGGGGGTCCCCTGTGTATAGGGGGTCCCCTGTGTATAGGGGGTAGGGTCCCCTGTGTATAGGGGGTCCCCTGTGTATAGGGGGTTGGGTCCCCTGTGTATAGGGGGTAGGGTCCCCTGTGTATAGGGGGTAGGGTCCCCTGTGTATAGGGGTAGGGTCCCCTGTGTATAGGGAGTAGGGTCCCCTGTGTATAGGGGGTCCCCTGTGTATAGGGGGTAGGGTCCCCTGTGTATAGGGGTAGGGTCCCCTGTGTATAGGGGGTGGGGTCCCCTGTGTATAGGGGGTGGGGTCCCCTGTGTATAGGGGGTAGGGTCCCCTGTGTATAGGGGGTCCCCTGTGTATAGGGGGTCCCCTGTGTATAGGGGGTCCCCTGTGTATAGGGGATAGGGTCCCCTGTGTATAGGGGGTCCCCTGTGTATAGGGGGTAGGGTCCCCCGTGTATAGGGGGTAGGGTCCCCCGTGTATAGGGGGTAGGGTCCCCTGTGTATAGGGGGTAGGGTCCCCTGTGTATAGGGGGTAGGGTCCCCTGTGTGTGTAGGGGGTAGGGTCCCCTGTGTGTGTAGGGGGTCCCCTGTGTATAGGGGGTAGGGTCCCCTGTGTGTGTAGGGGGTCCCCTGTGTATAGGGGGTAGGATCCCCTGTGTGTGTAGGGGGTCTCCTGTGTATAGGGGGTAGGGTCCCCTGTGTGTGTAGGGGGTCCCCTCTAACAAAGACTCCAAAATGCAGCCTCACTCTGACTGGGCAGTCGCCAGCAAGTGGGAAAACCACGTGACTCTGTGTGTGTGTGTGACTGTGTGTGTGTGACTGTGTGTGTGTGACTGTGTGTGTGTGTCTGACTGTGTGTGTCTGACTGTGTGTGTGTGACTGTGTGTGTGACTGTGTGTGTGTGTGACTGTGTGTGTGTGTGACTGTGTGTGTGTGTGACTGTGTGTGACTGTGTGTGTGTGTGTCTGACTGTGTGTGTGTTTCTGACTGTGTGTGTTTCTGACTGTGTGTGTGTGTGGCTGTGTGTGACTGTGTGACTGTGTGTGTGTCTGACTGTGTGTGTGTGTGTCTGACTGTGTGTCTGACTGTGTGTGTGTGTGTGTCTGACTGTGTGTGTGTGTGTGACTGTGTGTCTGACTGTGTGTGTGTGTGTGTGTGACTGTGTGTCTGACTGTGTGTGTGTGTGTGACTGTGTGTCTGACTGTGTGTGTCTGACTGTGTGTGTCTGACTGTGTGTGTGTCTGACTGTGTGTGTGTCTGACTGTGTGTGTGTCTGACTGTGTGTGTCTGACTGTGTGTGTGTCTGACTGTGGGTGTGTCTGACTGTGTGTGTCTGACTGTGTGTGTGAGTGACTGTGTGTGTGTCTGACTGTGTGTGTGAGTGACTGTGTGTCTGACTGTGTGTGTGTGACTGTGTGTGTGTGACTGTGAGTGTGTGTGACTGTGTGTGTGTGACTGTGTGTCTGACTGTGTGTGTGTCTGACTGTGTGTGTGACTGACTGTGTGACTGTGTGTAACTGTGTGTGTGTGACTGTGTGTAACTGTGTGTGTGACTATGTGTGACTGTGTGTGTGTGTAACTGTGTGTGTGTAACTGTGTGTGTGTAACTGTGTGTGTGTGTAACTGTGTGTGTGTGTAACTGTGTGTGTGTGTAACTGTGTGTGTGTGTGTAACTGTGTGTGTGTGTAACTGTGTGTGTGTGTAACTGTGTGTGTGTGTAACTGTGTGTGTGTGTGTGTAACTGTGTGTGTGTGTGTAACTGTGTGTGTGTGTGTAACTGTGTGTGTGTGTGACTGTGTGTGTGTGTGACTGTGTGTGTGTGTGACTGTGTGTGACTGTGTGTGACTGTGTGTGTGACTGTGTGACTGTGTGTGACTGTGTGTCTGGCTGTGTGTGTGTGTGAGACTGTGTGTGTGTGTGTGAGACTGTGTGTGTGTGTGTGACTGTGTGTGTGTGTGACTGACTCTGTGTGTGTGTGTGACTGACTCTGTGTGTGTGTGTGACTGACTCTGTGTGTGTGTGTGACTGACTCTGTGTGTGTGTGTGACTGACTCTGTGTGTGTGTGTGACTCTGTGTGTGTGTGTGACTCTGTGTGTGTGTGACTCTGTGACTGACTGTGTGTGACTCTGTGACTGACTGTGTGTGACTCTGTGACTGACTGTGTGTGACTGTGTGTGACTGACACTGTGTGTGACTGTGTGTGACTGACACTGTGTGTGACTGACTGTGTGACTGACTGTGTGTGAGTATGTGACTGTGTGTGTGTAGTTGGGGAGTGTTGTTCTCACACCTAGCTGACTTCACACCAGTCTGCACTACCGAGTTGACTCGTGACTGTCTGTGTGTGTGACTGTGTGTGTCTGTGTGTGGCTGTGTGTGTCTGTGTGTGTAACACTGTGTGTGTGACTGTGTGTGTGTGACTGTAGTTGGGGAGTGTTGTTCTCACACCCAGCTGACTTCACACCCGTCTGCACCACCGAGTTGGCTCGTGACTGTGTGTGTGACTGTGTGTGTGTGACTGTGTGTGTGTGACTGTGTGTGTGTGTAACACTGTGTGTGTGTGTAACTGTGTGTGTGTCTGTGTGTGACTGTGTGTGTGTGTGTGACTGTGTGTGTGTGTGACTGTGTGTGTAACACTGTGTGTGTGTGTGTGTAACACTGTGTGTGTGTGTGTAACTGTGTGTGTGTGACTGTGTGTGTGTGACTGTGTGTGTGACTGTGTGTGTGACTGTGTGTGTGTGTGACTGTGTGTGTGTGTGTGACACTGTGTGTGTCTGTGACTGTGTGTGTGTGTGTGTGACACTGTGTGTGTCTGTGACTGTGTGTGTGTGTGTGTGACACTGTGTCTGTGTGTGTGTGTGACTGTGTGTGTGACACTGTGTGTGACACTGTGTCTGTGTGTGTGTGTGACTGTGTGTGTGACACTGTGTATGTGTGTGACACTGTGTGTGTGACTATGTGTGTGTAACACTGTGTGTGTGTGTAACACTGTGTGTGTGTGTAACACTGTGTGTGTGACACTGTGTGTGACTGTGTGTGTGACTGTAGTTGGGGAGTGTTGTTCTCACACCCAGCTGACTTCACACCCGTCTGCACTACCGAGTTGGCTCGTGACTGTGTGTGTCTGTGTGTGTGTCTGTGTGTGTGACTGTGTGTGTGTAACACTGTGTGTGTAGCACTGTGTGTGTAACACTGTGTGTGTGTGTGACTGTGTGTGTGTGTGTGACTGTGTGTGTCACTGTGTGTCTGTGACTGTGTGTGTAACACTGTGTGTGTGTGTCTGTGTGTGTGACTGTGTGTGTGTGTGACTGTGTGTGTCACTGTGTGTCTGTGACTGTGTGTGTAACACTGTGTGTGTGACTGTAGTTGGGGAGTGTTGTTCTCACACCCAGCTGACTTCACACCCGTCTGCACTACCGAGTTGGCTCGTGTGTGTGACTGTGTGTGTGACTGTGTGTGTGTAACACTGTGTGTGTGACTGTGTGTGTGTCTGTGTGTGTGACTGTGTGTGTAACTGTGTGTGTGTGTGTGACTGTGTGTGTGACTGTGTGTGTGACACTGTGTGTGTGACACTGTGTGTGTAACACTGTGTGTCTGTGTGACTGTGTGTGTGACTGTAGTTGGGGAGTGTTGTTCTCACACCCAGCTGACTTCACACCCGTCTGCACCACCGAGTTGGCTCGTGACTGTGTGTGTGTGTCTGTGTGTGTGTGTGACTGTGTGTGTGTGTCACTGTGTGTGTCACAGTGTGTGTGTAACAGTGTGTGTGTGTGTAACAGTGTGTGTGTGTGACTGTGTGTGTGTGACTGTGACTGTGTGTGACTGTGTGTGTGTGACTGTGTGTGTCACTGTGTCTGTGTGTGTGTGTCACTGTGTGTGTCACAGTGTGTGTGACTGTGTGTGACTGTGACTGTGTGTGTGTGTGTGACTGTGTGTGTGTGTGACTGTGTGTGTGTGTGACTGTGTGTGACTGTGTGTGTGTCTGTGTGTCTGTGTGTGTGACTGTGTCACTGTGTCTGTGTGTGTGTGTCACTGTGTGTGTCACAGTGTGTGTGTAACAGTGTGTGTGTGTGTAACAGTGTGTGTGTGTGTGACTGTGTGTGTGTGTGACTGTGTGTGTGTGACTGTGTGTGTGTGTGACTGTGTGTGTGTGTGACTGTGTGTGTGTGTGACTGTGTGTGTGTGTGACTGTGTGACTGTGTGTGTGACTGTGTGACTGTGTGTGTGACTGTGTGACTGTGTGTGTGACTGTGTGTGTGACTGTAGTTGGGGAGTCCTGTTCTCACACCCAGCTGACTTCACACCCGTCTGCACTACCGAGTTGGCTCGTGACTGTGTGTGACTGTGTGTGTATGTGACTGTGTGTGTGACTGTGTGTGTGACTGTGTGTGTGTGTGTGTGACTGTGTGTGTGTGTGACTGTGTGTGTGTGTGACTGTGTGTGTAACACTGTCTGTGTGTGTGTAACACTGTCTGTGTGTGTGTGTAACACTGTGTGTGTGACTGTGTGTGTGTGTAACACTGTGTGTGACTGTGTGTGACTGTGTGTGTGTGACTGTAGTTGGGGAGTGTTGTTCTCACACCCCGCTGACTTCACACCCGTCTGCACCACCGAGTTGGCTCGTGACTGTGTGTGTGTGTGTGTGACTGTGTGTGTGTCTGTGTGTGTAACACTGTGTGTGACTGTGTGTGTAACACTGTCTGTGTGTGTGTGTCTGTGTGTGTAACACTGTGTGTGTGTGACACTGTGTGTGTGTGACACTGTGTGTGTGTGACACTGTGTGTGTGTGACACTGTGTGTGTAACACTGTGTGTGACTGTGTGTGTGTGTAACACTGTGTGTGTGACTGTGTGTGTGTGTGACACTGTGTGTAACACTGTGTGTGTGTGACACTGTGTGTAACACTGTGTGTGTGACTGTGTGTGTGACTGTGTGTGTAGTTGGGGAGTGTTGTTCTCACACCCCGCTGACTTCACACCAGTCTGCACCACCGAGTTGGCTCGTGACGTGTGTGTGTGTGACTGTGTGTGTGTGACTGTGTGTGTGTGACTGTGTGTGTGTGACTGTGTGTGTGTGTAAAACTGTGTGTCTGTGTGTGTGTGCGACTGTGTGTGTGTGTGTGTAACACTGTGTGTGACACTGTGTCTGTGTGTGTGACTGTGTGTGTAACACTGTGTGTGTGACTGTGTGTGTGTAACACTGTGTGTGACTGTGTGTGTAGTTGGGGAGTGTTGTTCTCACACCCCGCTGACTTCACACCCGTCTGCACCACCGAGTTGGCTCGCGCTGCATCCCTCCACGCCGAGTTCCAGCAGCGTGGAGTCAAAATGTTGGGGCTGTCTATCGACTCGGCAGAGTCTCACCGAGAGTGGGCAAAGGTGGGTGGGTGAGTGGGTGGGTGAGTGGGTGGGTGGGTGAGTGGGTGGGTGAGTGAGTGGGTGGGTGAGTGAGTGCGTGAGTGAGTGGGTGAGTGAGTGGGTGGGTGGGTGAGTGGGTAGGTGGGTGGGTGAGTGGGTGAGTGGGTGGGTGAGTGGGTGGGTGGGTGAGTGGGTGGGTGAGTGTTGGGGCTGTCTATCGACTCGGCAGAGTCTCACCGAGAGTGGGCAAAGGTGGGTGGGTGGGTGAGTGAGTGGGTGGATGAGTAAGTGGGTGAGTGGGTGAGTGGGTGGGTGGGTGAGTGGGTGGGTGGGTGGGTGAGTGGGTGGGTGGGTGAGTGGGTGGGTGGGTGAGTGGGTGGGTGGGTGGGTGAGTGGGTGGGTGGGTGAGTGGGTGGGTGAGTGGGTGAGTGAGTGGGTGGGTGGGTGAGTGGGTGGGTGGGCGGGTGAGTGGCTGAGTGGGTGAGTGAGTGAGTGGGTGAGTGGGTGGGTGAGTGAGTGGGTGGGTGAGTGAGTGAGTGGGTGAGTGAGTGAGTGGGTGAGTGAGTGGGTGGGTGAGTGAGTGGGTGAGTGTTGGGGCTGTCTATCGACTCGGCAGTCTCACCGAGAGTGGGCAAAGGTGGGTGGGTGAGTGGGTGGGTGAGTGGGTGGGTGGGTGGGTGGGTGGGTGAGTGAGTGGGTGGTAGGGTGAGTGGGTGGTAGGGTGGGTGGGTGAGTGAGTGAGTGAGTGGGTGGT
The DNA here is from genome assembly GCF_048934315.1 of Petromyzon marinus. Classification (NCBI taxonomy): domain Eukaryota; kingdom Metazoa; phylum Chordata; class Hyperoartia; order Petromyzontiformes; family Petromyzontidae; genus Petromyzon; species Petromyzon marinus. The sequence continues at coordinate 2,964,841 of NC_133738.1, forward strand.
AGGGTGGGTGGGTGAGTGAGTGAGTGGGTGAGTGAGTGGGTGAGTGGGTGAGTGAGTGGGTGAGTGAGTGGGCGAGTGGATGAGTGAGTGGATGAGTGAGTGGGTGGGTGAGTGGCTGAGTGGGTGAGTGAGTGAGTGGGTGAGTGAGTGGGTGAGTGGCTGAGTGGGTGAGTGAGTGGGTGAGTGAGTGGGTGAGTGACTCTGTGGATGGCTCACCGGGTGAGGGACTCCCCCAGGACATCGTGGCGTTCATGGGCTCTGCCCCCGGCACGGCGCTGCCCTTCCCCATCGTGGCGGACGAGAATCGCCGCCTCGCCGTGGAGCTGGGCATGCTGGACCCCAACGAGGTGGACGGGCGTGGCATGCCGCTCACCGCTCGCTGTGTGAGACGCTCACCCACCCACTCACTCATCCACTCACTCACCCACTCACTCATCCACTCACTCATCCACTCACTCACTCATTCACTCATTCACTCACTCACTCATCCACTCACTCACCCACTCACTCATCCACTCACTCATCCACTCACTCACTCACTCACCTACTCACTCATCCACTCACTCACCCACTCACCCACTCACTCATTCACTCATTCACTCATCCACTCACTCACCCACTCACTCATCCACTCACTCATCCACTCACTCATCCACTCACTCACCCACTCACTCATTCACTCATTCACTCACCTACTCATTCATCCACTCACTCACTCTTCCACTCACTCACTCATCCACTCACTCACTCACTCATCCACTCACTCACCCACCCACTCACTCACTCACTCACCCACTCACTCATCCACTCACTCACTCACTCACCCACTCACTCATCCACTCACTCACTCACTCACCTACTCACTCATCCACTCACTCACCCACCCACTCACTCACTCACCTACTCACTCCTCCACTCACTCACTCATCCACTCACTCACCCACTCACTCATCCACTCACTCATCCACCCACTCACTCACCCACTCACTCACCCACTCACTCATCCACTCACTCATCCACTCACTCACTCACTCACCCACTCACTCACCCACTCGCTCATCCACTCACCCACCCATTCACCCACTCACTCACCCACTCACTCACCCACTCACTCATTCACTCACTCACCCACTCACCCACCCATTCACTCACTCACCCACCCACTCACTCACCCACTCACTCACCCACTCACTCATCCACTCACTCACTCATCCACTCACTCACTCATCCACTCACTCACTCATCCACTCACTCACTCATCCACTCACTCACCCACTCACTCACCCACTCACTCATTCACTCACTCACCCACCCATTCACCCACTCACTCACCCACTCACCCACTCACTCACCCACTCACCCACTCACTCACCCACTCACTCATTCACTCACCTACTCACTCACTCACCTACTCACTCACTCATTCACTCACCTACTCACTCGCCCACTCACCCACTCATTCACTCATTCATTCACCTACTCACTCACCCACTCACTCACTCACCCACCCACCCACTCACCCACCCACTCACCCACCCACCACTTCTCCGAGTGCGAGTGCTGTGTTTTATCTCCCCTCGCAGGTGTTTGTGATTGGCCCAGACAAGCGGCTGAAGCTGTCCATCCTCTACCCCGCCACCACAGGCCGCAACTTTGATGAGATCCTCCGAGCCATCGACTCCCTGCAGCTCACGGCAGCCACTCAGTCGGCTACTCCCGTGGACTGGAAGGTGCAGACTGGTGGTGGTGTGGGTGGTGGTGGTGGTGGTGGTGGTGTGGGTGTGGGTGGTGGTGTGGGTGGTGGTGTGGGTGGTGGTGGTGGTGGTGGTGGTGGTGTGGGTGGTGGTGTGGGTGGTGGTGTGGGTGGTGGTGGTCGTGGTGGTGGTGGTGGTGGTGTGGGTGGTGGTGGTCGTGGTGTGGGTGGTGGTGGTGTGGGTGGTGGTGGTGTGGGTGGTGGTGGTGTGGGTGGTGGTGTGGGTGGTGGTGGTGGTGGTGGTGGTGGTGGTGTGGGTGGTGGTGTGGGTGGTGGTGGTCGTGGTGGTGTGGGTGGTGGTGTGGGTGGTGGTGTGGGTGGTGGTGTGGGTGGTGGTGTGGGTGGTGGTGGTGTGGGTGGTGGTGTGGGTGGTGGTGTGGGTGGTGGTGGTGGTGGTGGTGGTGGTGTGGGTGGTGGTGTGGGTGGTGGTGTGGGTGGTGGTGGTGGTGGTGGTGGTGTGGGTGGTGGTGTGGGTGGTGGTGTGGGTGGTGGTGTGGGTGGTGGTGTGGGTGGTGGTGTGGGTGGTGGTGTGGGTGGTGGTGTGGGTGGTGGTGGTGGGGGTGGTGGTGGGGGTGGTGGTGTGGGTGGTGGTGTGGGTGGTGGTGTGGGTGGTGGTGGTCGTGGTAGCAGCATCGTCAGTAGCAGCATCGTCAGTAGCAGCATCGTCAGTAGCAGCATCGTCAGTAGCAGCATCGTCAGTAGCAGCATCAGTAGCAGCATCATCATCAGCAGTAGCAGCAGTAGTAGTAGCAGCAGTGGTAGTAGTAGCAGCAGTGGTAGTAGTAGCAGCAGTGGTAGTAGTAGCAGCAGTGGTAGTAGTAGCAGCAGTGGTAGTAGTAGCAGCAGTGGTAGTAGTAGCAGCAGTGGTAGTAGTAGCAGCAGCGGTAGTAGTAGCAGCAGCGGTAGCACCATCATCATCAGCAGCAGTAGCACCATCATCATCAGCAGCAGTAGCACCAGCAGCAGTAGTAGCATCATCATTAGCAGCAGTAGTAGCATCATCAGCAGCAGTAGTAGCAGCAGTAGTACCATCATCAGCAGCAGTAGTACCATCATCAGCAGCAGTAGCAGCAGCATCATCAGCAGCATCAGCAGCAGTAGCAGTAGTAGCAGCATCATCAGCAGCAGCAGCAGTAGTAGCAGCAGCAGTAGCAGCAGTGTGCTTATAACCGGCTCCAGTTTAACAGCAGAGGTCTCACTCCGAATCAGTCGAGCGGCAATATCTTTTCATCGGTTGCGTAACGCTGTGTGGAAGCTACCTGGTCTGTCGCTCCGCAGTAAGCTTCAGGTCTTCTCGGCCACGGTCATTCCCTCCCTTCTCTACGCTTGCGAAACGTGGACCCACCTAATGGAACATCTTCGCCGGTTAGAAACATTTAGGCTAGCCTGCCTACGATCCATCCTGGGTTTAACCAGGCTGGATTGTGTGAGGAGCTCGCAAATCCTTGAAAGATCTGGGCAAGGTCCCATCGGTGAGCTCCTCCGGCAGGCAAGGCTGCGATGGCTGGATCATGTAGCCCGCATGCCCAGCCACCGCATGCCGAAACAGCTTTTGTTTGGCCGGATTCAGGGGGCTAAGCGGGCGCGGCACGGGCTAGAGAAGAGATGGAGTGATGTGGTACAGGAGGACGTGGAGCTGAGTGGACTTGCCGATGACTGGTACCAGCGGTGTCAAGATCGGCCTCTGTGGAGGAGGCTCGTGAAGGATGCTACTGGGCAGTTGGAGGCAGTCGCCCTCCAACAACAATGGAGGACGGAGGAGCGACGCTCAGAACAACGAGCGGAGCGCCGGGTGGCTAAAGCACAGCAGGTTGGCACAGTAGGGGGCACAGGTGGTGCATCAGCCAGTCATCTCAGTCAGTCGACCCGTGGCACCTGGGTCTGCCCCGTGACCTCCTGCCAGCGGGCGTTCGACACTTCACATGGCCTCAGGGTGCACATAGCCTGGCACAAGCGTCGTGGTGACGTCACCGCCACTTAGTGGCGAATGGCGGTTGTTGTTGTTGTATGTGTGTGTGTCTGTCTGTCTGTGTGTGTCTGTGTCTGTGTGTGTCTATCTGTGTGTGTGTGTGTCTATGTATGTATCTGTGTGTGTTTGTATCTGTGTGTGTGTGTGCATCTATGTATGTATATCTGTGTGTGTATCTATGCATCTATGTATGTATCTGCATGTGTGTATGTATCTGTGTGTCTGTATCTGTGTGTCTGTGTGTATATCTGTGTGTCTATGTATGTATCTGTGTGTGTCTATGTATGTATCTGTGTGTGTATGTATGTATGTATCTGTGCGTCTGTCTGTGTGTGTGTATCTATGGATGTGTGTGTCTATGTGTGTATCTGTGTTTGTGTATCTATCTATGTGTGTATCTGTGTGTGTGTCTCTATCTATGTGTGTATATCTGTGTCTGTGTGTGTGTATCTGTGTGTGTGTGTCTATGTATGTATCTGTGTGTGTGTCTCTATCTATGTGTGTATATCTGTGTGTGTGTGTGTATCTATCTATGTGTGTATATCTGTGTGTGTGTGTGTATCTATCTATGTGTGTATATCTGTGTCTGTGTGTATCTATGTGTGTGTGTATCTGTGTGTGTGTGTGTATCTGTGTGTGTATATCTGTGTGTGTGTATCTATCTATGTGTGTATATCCGTGTCTGTGTGTGTGTATGTGTGTGTATCTATCTGTGTGTGTGTATCTATCTGTGTGTGTGTATCTATCTGTGTGTGTGTATCTGTGTGTGTGTGTGTATCTATCTGTGTGTATCTGTGTGTGTGTGTGTATCTATCTATGTGTGTGTATCTGTGTGTGTATCTGTGTGTGTGTATCTGTGTCTGTGTGTGTGTATCTATCTATGTGTGTCTGTGTGTGTCTATGTATGTATCTGTGTCTATGTATCTGTGTGTGTATCTGTGTGTGTGTGTATCTGTGTGTGTGTGTATCTGTGTGTGTATCTATCTATGTGTGTATCTTGTGTGTGTGTATCTATCTATGTGTGTATATCTGTGTCTGTGTGTGTATCTGTATGTGTGTGTGTGTGTATCTGTGTGTGTATCTATGTGTGTGTATCTATGTGTGTATCTGTGTGTGTGTGTGTATCTGTGTGTGTGTATCTGTGTCTGTGTGTGTGTGTATCTATGTGTGTATATCTGTGTATGTATCTGTATCTGTGTGTGTATCTATGGATGTGTGTATCTGTGTGTGTGTGTGTCTCTGTGTGTGTGTCTCTGTGTGTGTGTCTCTGTGTGTGTGTATCTGTGTGTGTGTATGTGTGTGTGTATGTGTCTGTGTGTGTGTATCTGTGTGTGTGTGTAGAAGGGTGAGCGAGTGATCGTCCCGCCCAACGTCCCCGACTGCGACCTGCAGCGTCTCTTCCCGCACGGCGTGGAGACAACCCATCTCCCTTCTGGCCGCCCCTACCTCAGATACGCACGCACGGGCCCATAGACACACACACACAGACACACACACACACACAGACACATACACACACACATACACACACACACAGACACACACACACACACATAGACACACACACAGGTAGACACACAGATATACACACACACATACAGATACACACACACACAGATACACACACAGACACACACACAGATACACACACACAGATACACACACACAGAGACACACACACAGAGACACACACACAGAGACACACACACAGAGACACACACACAGAGACACACACACAGAGACACACACACACACACAGATACACACACACACACAGATACACACACACACACAGATACACACACACACACACAGACACACAGACACAGAGACACAGAGACACAGACACAGACACACACACAGATACACACACACACACGGACACACACACACAGATACACACACACAGACACACACACACACACGGCGTGGAGACAACCCAGCTCCCTTCTGGCCGCCCCTACCTCAGATACGCACGCACGGGCCCATAGACACACACACACACAGACACACACACACACAGACACACACACACAGACACACACACACAGACACACACACACAGACACACACACACAGACACACACACATAGACACACACACACAGATACACACGCACACAGATACACACACACACACACAGACAGACACACACACACACAGACACACACACACGGCGTGGAGACAACCCAGCTCCCTTCTGGCCGCCCCTACCTCAGATACGCACGCACGGGCCCATAGACACACACAGGTAGATACACACACAGATACACACACACACAGATACACACACATACAGATACACACACATACAGATACACACACACAGACACACACACACAGACACACACACACAGACACACACAGATACAGACACACACAGATACAGACACACACAGACACACACACAGACACACACACACAGATACACACACACACACAGATACACACACACACACAGATACACACATACAGACACACACACAGACACACACACACACACAGATACACACACACACACAGATACACACACACACACAGATACACACACACAGATACACACACACACACAGATACACACATACAGACACACACACACACACAGACACACACACAGACACACACACACACAAGGCGTGGAGACAACCCAGCTCCCTTCTGGCCGCCCCTACCTCAGATATGCACGCACTGGCCCATAGACACACACACAGGTAGATATACACACATAGACACACACAGACACAGACACATAGACACACACACATAGACACACACACACAGATACACACACACAGATACACACACACCCACAGACACACACACAGACACACACACAGACACACACACAGAGACACACACACAGAGACACACACACAGAGACACACAGATACACACACACACACAGACACACACACAGAGACACACACACAGATACACAGACACACACACACAGGTAGATACACAGACACACACAGACACACATACACACACACAGACACACAGATACACACACACACATACACACACACAGGTAGACACACAGATAGACACACAGATAGACACACATACACACACACAGACATACACACACACACACGGCGTGGAGACAACCCAGCTCCCTTCTGGCCGCCCCTACCTCAGATACGCACGCACTGGCCCATAGACACACACACACACACAGACACACACACACACACATAGACACACACACACACAGACACACACACAGACACAGACACACACAGGTAGACACACAGATAGACACAGACAGACACAGACAGACACAGACACACACACACACACAGACACACAGATACACACACACACACACAGATACACACACACAGATACACACACACACAGACAGATACACACACAGACACACACACACACACGGCGTGGAGACAACCCAGCTCCCTTCTGGCCGCCCCTACCTCAGATACGCACGCACTGGCCGATAGATACACACACACACACATAGACACACACAGAGACACACAGACACACATAGACACACACACAGGTAGACACACACACACAGACACACACACACAGATACACACACACACAGACAGATACACAGATACAGACAGATACACAGATACACACACACGCATAGATACACACAGACACACACAGATACACACAGATACACACAGACACACACAGATACAGGTAGATATACACACACACAGACACACACATAGACAAAGATCAAAGACAAAGATCCCCCATATAGCCTTAACAGACTGTAGGGGCAAGTGCTGTTAGCGAGCACCTATGAAGGCCGGAACGGTACACGAGGGGGTGGGTGGCCAGCACCACGCCCGACCGCCTTTGTCTCCCCAGTGGCAATGTTTACACACCGCACCAGGTACTCATGTGAGGCTGAGTCGACCTAGGGGAGGCCCGGGACCGGTTCAGATAATCGTCACTGGTGTTGGCCGTGAGCGGGAATCGAACCCGGGTCGCCAGGTTCATAGCGCAGTGTAGCGCTAACCACTACACTATCGCTCCCCACACAGATACACACAGACACATAGACACACACATAGACACACACAGACACATACACAGATACACAGACACACAGACACACAGACACAGACACACACACAGACACACACACAGATACACACACACACACAGATACACACACACACACAGATACACATACACACACATAGATAGACACAGATACACACAGACACAGATACACACAGATACACACACAGACACAGATACAGATACACACAGATACACACACAGACACAGATACACACACACAGATACACACACAGATACACACACACAGATACACACACACAGATACACACACACAGATACACACACACAGATACACACACAGATACACACACAGATACACACACAGATACACACACAGATACACACACAGATACACACACAGATACACACACAGATAGACACACACACACAGATACAAGCAGATACACACACACAGATACACACACACACACACAGATACACACACAGATACACACAGATACACACACAGATACACACACAGATACACACACAGATACACACACAGACACACACACAGACACACACAGACACACACAGACACACACAGACACACACACAGACACACACAGACACACACACAGACACACACAGACACACACAGACACACACACAGACACACACAGACACACACAGACACACACAGACACACAGACATACACAGACACACAGACATACACACAGGTAGACACTCAGACACACACAGACACGAGGTGCCCTGATGATGATATGGCGATGATTGAATTGCTGATTCTCTATTTTGATGGTCGTGGTGGTCTTGGTGGTTGTGACGATGGAAATATTTACTAAATTCTACGAATAAATAAATTGGTGATGGGAAATTGCCTGTGGTGGTGCTTGTGTGTGTGTGTACACTGTGTGTGTTTACAATTATTAAGAACCTTCATGATGGTGAGCGGGCCCAGGTAAAACTACGTGGCCGGGAGTCCGAGCCATTCCCTGTACAACTTGGGGTGCGACAGGGATGTCCTCTGGCTCCCACATTATTTAACATCTATTTTGACCACGTAGTTCGTGAAGCCTTCAAGAGCTGTACCGGGGGAATCTCCATATGGTACAGATATAATGGGAGGCTGATCGATGCCCGGGTGCGGTCAAGGGATGGCTCCCTATTGCTCAACCACGTTATGTATGCCGATGATTTGGTAATTGCTGTTCATTCAGAGGAGGAGTTGGAGGTGCTGCTGCTGAGACTGGAGCATGCCACTAAGAGGTGGGGCCTTACCATCAGCCCCACCAAAACTAAGCACCTGCCTGGGTATTTTGTACCATCGGACACTCCACCCCAACAACTCCCAATCGGTGATGGGGCATTTGTGGAGAGAGTGGAGAGTTTCCCATACCTGGGCAGTGTGCTCATGACCAGCTCCGGTTTAACAGCAGAGGTCTCACTCCGAATCAGTCGAGCGGCAATATCTTTTCATCGGTTGCGTAACGCTGTGTGGAAGCTACCTGGTCTGTCGCTCCGCACTAAGCTTCAGGTCTTCTCGGCCACGGTCATTCCCTCCCTTCTCTACGCTTGCGAAACGTGGACCCCCCCTAATGGAACATCTTCGCCGGTTAGAAACATTTAGGCTGGCCTGCCTACGATCGATCCTGGGTTTAACCTGACTGGATTGTGTGAGCTCACAAATCCTCAACATCTGGGCAAGGTCCCATCGGTGAGCTCCTCTGGCGGGCAAGGCTGCGATGGCTGGGTCATGTAGCCCGCATGGCCAGCCACCGCATGCCGAAACAGCTTTTGTTCGGCCGGATCGAGGGGGCTAAGCGGGCGCGGCACGGGCTAGAGAAGAGATGGAGTGATGTGGTACAGGAGGACGTGGAGCTGAGTGGACTTGCCGATGACCGGTACCAGCGGTGTCAAGATCGGCCTCTGTGGAGGAGGCTCGTGAAGAACGCTGCTACTGGGCAGTTGGAGGCAGTCGCCTTCCAACAACAACGGAGGGCGGAGGAGCGACGTTCACAACAACGAGCGGAGCGCCGGGTGGCTAAAGCACAGCAGGTTGGCACAGTAGGGGGCACAAGTGGTGCATCAGCCAGTCATCTCAGTCAGTCGACCCGTGGCACCTGCTAGGTCTGCCCCGTGACCTCCTGCCAGCGGGCGTTCGACACTTCACGTGGCCTCAAGGTGCACATGGCCTGGCACAAGCGTCGTGGTGATGTCACCGCCACTTAGTGGCGAATGGCGGTTGTTGTTGTTGTGTATGTGAGTGTGTGTGTAGTGTGTGTGTAGTGTGTGTATCTGTGTGTGTACACGGTGTGTGTGTATCTGTGTGTATCTGTGTGTGTGTGTACACGGTGTGTGTGTATCTGTGTGTGTGTGTGTGTGTACACGGTGTGTGTGTACACGGTGTGTGTATCTGTGTGTATCTGTGTGTGTGTGTGTACACGGTGTGTGTGTATCTGTGTGTGTGTACACGGTGTGTGTGTATCTGTGTGTGTGTGTACACGGTGTGTGTATCTGTGTGTGTGTGTGTGTGTACACGGTGTATGTGTGTGTACATGGTGTGTGTATCTGTGTGTATCTGTGTGTGTGTGTACACGGTGTGTGTGTATCTGTGTGTGTGTACACGGTGTGTGTGTATCTGTGTGTGTGTGTGTGTACACGGTGTGTGTGTATCTGTGTGTGTGTGTGTACACGGTGTGTGTGTATGTGTGTGTGTGTACACGGTGTGTGTGTATCTGTGTGTATCTGTGTGTGTGTGTGTACACGGTGTGTGTGTATCTGTGTGTATCTGTGTGTGTGTGTGTACACGGTGTGTGTGTATCTGTGTGTGTGTGTGTACACGGTGTGTGTGTATGTGTACACGGTGTGTGTGTATCTGTGTGTATCTGTGTGTGTGTGTGTACACGGTGTGTGTGTGTGTACACGGTGTGTGTGTATCTGTGTGTATCTGTGTACACGGTGTGTGTGTATGTGTACACGGTGTGTGTGTATCTGTGTGTGTGTACACGGTGTGTGTGTATCTGTATCTGTGTGTGGCGAGTGGTAGTGTAGTAGTGGTGAGTGCTATGAACCCGGCGACCCGGGTTCGATTCCCGCTCACGGCCAACACCAGTGACGATTATCTGAACCGGTCCTGGGCCTCCCCTAGGTCGACTCAGCCTCAAATGAGTATCCACCATCCACACCACCATCAACATCCTGATCACCATCAACACCACAACCATCAACTTCAGGATCTCCATCAACACCACCACCACCATCACTACCCTCATCAACACCACCATCAAAATCATCAGCACCACCATCCACACCATCAATACCATCACCACCATCAACTTCACCACCACTACCATCATCACCATCAACTTCACCATCACCACCACTACCATCATCACCATCAACTTCACCATCACCACCACTACCATCATCACCATCAACTTCACCATCACCACCACTACCATCATCACCATCAACTTCATCATCACCACCACTACCATCATCACCATCAACTTCACCATCACCACCACTACCAACACCATCAACTTCACCATCACCACCACTACTACCAACTTCACCACCACTACCAACACCATCACCACCACTACCACTACTACCAACTTCACCATCACCACCACTACCAACACCATCAACTTTACCATCACCACCACTACCAACTTCATCATCACCACCACTACCATCATCAACTTCACCATCACCACCACTACCATCATCAACTTCACCATCACCATCAACTTCATCATCACCACCACTACCATCATCACCACCACTACCATCATCAACTTCATCATCACCACCACTACCAACACCATCAACTTCACCACCACTACTACCAACTTCATCATCACCACCACTACCATCATCAACTTCACCATCACCACCACTACCATCATCAACTTCACCATCACCATCAACTTCATCACCACCACCACTACCACCAACTTCACCACCACTACTACCACCACCACCACTACTACTACCACCACCACCATCAACTTCACCATCAGCACGACTCCCACCACCAACTTCACCACCACAGAGACGAGGAGGATGTGATGGTGGTGATGGTGGTGATGATGTTTTTATTAAGTTACAAACAGCGCCGCCGCCGCTGCGCGGATTTCCAGTGACCATCCCAAAGACTCTCAGCTGGGGGCAGGGAACAAGACACACCAAGTGGGTGGGGGTTTGTGTGTGGGTGTAGGTGTGTAGGTGTGGGTGTGTAGGTGTGTGGTTGTGTGTAGGTGTGTGTGGGTGTGTATAGGTGTGTGTAGGTGTGGGTGTGTGTAGGTGTGTGTGGGTGTGTGCGTGTGTAGGTGTGGGTGTGTAGGTGTGTTGTTGTGTGTCGGTGTGTGTGTGTAGGTGTGTGTGTGTGTGTAGATGTGTAGGTGTGGGTGGGTGTGTGTAGGTGTGGGTGGGTGTGTGTAGGTGTGTGTGGGTGTAGATATGTAGGTGTGTAGGTGTGTGTGTGTGGGTGTGTAGGTGTGGGGGTGTGTGTGTGTAGGTGTGTGGTTTGTGTAGGTGTGTGTGTGGGGGTGTGTAGGTGGGTGTGTGTGTAGGGGTGTGTGTATGTGTAGGGGTGTGTGTGTAGGTGTGTAGGTATGTGGATGTGTGTGGGTGTGTAGGTGTGTGTAGGTGTGTGGGTGTGTGAGTAGGTGAGTGGATGGGTAGTTTGGTGAGTGAATGTGGTGTGTGTGTGAATCCGTGGGTGAGTGGTTGTGTGGGTGAGTGGGTGTGTGGGTGAGTGGGTGTGCGGATAGTTGGTGAGTGGGTGAGTGGTTCTGGTGAGTGGTTTTGGTGAGTGGGTGAGTGTGGTTGGTGAGTGGGTGGGTGAGTGGGTGGTTGAATGGGTGAGTGGTTGAATGGGTGACTGAGTGAGTGGGTGGGTGAGTGAGTGAGTGGGTGAGTAAGTGGGTGAGTGGTTGAGTGGGTGACTGAGTGAGTGGTTGAGTGGGTGAGTGAGTGACTGGGTGAGTGGTTGAATAGGTGACTGAGTGAGTGGGTGAGTGAGTGGGTGAGTGGTTGAGTGATTGAGTGGGTGAGTGGGTGGGTGAGTGAGTGGTTGAGTGGGTGAGTGAGTGGATGTGTGGGTGAGTGAGTGGTTGAGTGGATGACTGAGTGGGTTGAGTGTCAACGCAGTGCTGTGACTTTTCCAGTGTTGAAGCCGTTTTCGAGACGAGAATTCAATACATTCACACAAAGACAAAGCTCCCCCGTGTAGCTTCTAGCAGGGCTGTAGGGGCAAGTTCTGTTAGCTAGCGAGTAGCAGCAGCAGTGTCTATGTACTACACACACCACACACATAGACAAAGCTACCCCAGGTAGCCTCTGGCAGGGCTGTAGGGGCAAGTGCTGTTAGTAGCGAGTAGCAGCAGCAGTGTCTATGTACTACACACACCACACACAGACAAAGCTCCCCCAGGTAGCCTCTGGCAGGGTTGTAGGGCCAAGTGCTGTTGGTAGCGAGTAGCAGCGCTACCTATGAGGGCTACCAGCACCACGCCCGGCCGCCTTTGTCTCTCCTCAGCGGCGACGTTCACTACTCTCCACCACCGCTACACCATGCGACTCATTTCAGGCCGAGTCGACCTAGGGGGTGTTCACCTCCACGGGACGGAGGCCGTGAGCGGGAATCGAACCTGGGTCTAACCGCGGCGCCACCACTCCACACACACACACAGTCACTCTCACATAGTCACACACACACACAGTCACACACACAGAGTCACTCACACACACAGTCACACACACACAGTCACTCACACACACAGAGTCACTCACACACACACAGAGTCACTCTCACTAACATAGTCACACACACACAGAGTCACTCACACACACACAGAGTCACTCACACACACATACAGTCACTGACACACACACAGATTCACTCTCACTCACAGTCACTCACACACACACAGAATCACTCTCACACACACACAGAGTCACTCACACACACATACAGTCACTGACACACACACAGATTCACTCTCACTCACAGTCACTCACACACACACAGAATCACTCTCACACACACACAGAGTCACTCACACACACATACAGTCACTGACACACACACACAGATTCACTCTCACTCACAGTCACTCACACACACACAGAATCACTCTCACACACACACAGAGTCACTCACACACAGAGTCACTCTCACTCATACACACACAGTCACTCACTCACATACACACAGAGTCACTCTCACACACAGAGTCACACACACACAGTCACTCTCACACACACACAGAGTCACTCCCCACTCTCACAGAGTCACTCTCACACACAAGAGTCACACACACAGTCACTCTCTCTAACATACACACAGAGTCACTCACACACACACACAGTCACTCTCACTAACATACAGTCACTCACACACAGTCACTCACACAGAGTCACTCTCACACAGAGATACACTCTCTCTAACATACACAGTCACTCTCACTCACACACAGTCACACACACACAGAGTCACTCACACACACAGAGTCACTCTCACTCACATAGTCACTCACACACACACAGAGTCACTCTTACTCACATACAGTCACTCACACACAGTCACTCACACACACACAGAGTCACTCTCACTCACATAGTCACTCACACACAGTCACTCTCACTCACATACAGTCACTCTCACTCACATAGTCACTCACACACAGTCACTCACACACACACAGTCACTCACACACACACAGTCACTCTCACATACACTCACACACACACAGTCACACAGATTCACTCTCTCACAGATTCACTCTCACTAACAGTCAATCACACACAGTCACTCTCACTCACATACAGTCACTCACACACACAGAGTCACTCACACACAGATTCACTCTCACTCACATAGTCACTCACACACACATTGAGTCACTCACACACAGTCACTCACTCACATACACACTCACACACAGTCACTCACTCACATACACACCGAGTCACACACACAGAGTCACTCTCACATACAGTCACACACACACAGATTCACTCTCACAGATTCACTCTCACTAACATAGTCACTCACACACACACAGATTCATTCACACACAGAGTCACTCACACACAGAGTCACTCACACACACACAGAGTCACTCTCACTCACATAGTCACTCACACACACAGATTCACTCACACACATACAGTCACTCCCCACACACACAGAGTCACTCTCAATCACATACAGTCACTCACACACACACAGTCACTCTCACACAGAGATTCACTCTCTAACATTCACACAGTCACTCACACACACACACAGATTCACTCTCACTAACATACACACAGTCACACACACAGATTCACTCACACACAGATTCACTCACACTAACATACACACAGATTCACTCTCACTAACACACACACAGATTCACTCTCACACAGAGTCACTCTCACTAACATACAGTCACTCACACAGAGATTCACTCACACACAGTCACACACACACTGTGATTCACTCTCTCTAACATACACACAGATTCACTCTCACACAGATTCACTCTCACTAACATACACACAGATTCACTCTCACTCACATACAGTCACTCACACACAGAGTCACTCTCACTAACATACACACAGACTCACACACACAGATTCACTCTCACCAACACACACAGATTCACTCTCACACACAGATTCACTCTCACACACAGATTCACTCTCACTAACATACACACAGATTCACTCTCATCAACATACACACAGATTCACTCTCACTCACATACAGTCACTCACACACAGAGTCACTCTCACTAACATACACACAGATTCATTCTCACACACAGATTCACTCTCACTAACACACACAGATTCACTCTCACACACAGATTCACTCTCACTAACATACACACAGATTCACTCTCATCAACATACACACAGATTCACTCTCATCAACATACACACAGATTCACTCTCACTCACATACAGTCACTCACACACAGAGTCACTCTCACTAACATACACACAGATTCACTCTCACTAACACACACAGATTCACTCTCACACACAGATTCACTCTCACACACAGATTCACTCTCACTAACATACACACAGATTCACTCTCATCAACATACACACAGATTCACTCTCACTCACATACAGTCACTCACACACAGTCACTCTCACTAACATACACACAGATTCACTCTCACCAACACACACAGATTCACTCTCACTAACATACAACAACAACAACAACCGCCATTCGCCACTAAGTGGCGGTGACGTCACCACGACGCTTGTGCCAGGCTATGTGCACCCTGAGGCCACGTGAAGTGTCGAACGCCCGCTGGCAGGAGGTCACGGGGCAGACCCAGGTGCCACGGGTCGACTGACTGAGATGACTGGCTGATGCACCACCTGTGCCCCCTACTGTGCCAACCTGCTGTGCTTTAGCCACCCGGCGCTCCGCTCGCTGTTGTGAGCGTCGCTCCTCCGCCCTCCGTTGTTGTTGGAGGGCGACTGCCTCCAACTGCCCAGTAGCATCCTTCACGAGCCTCCTCCACAGAGGCCGATCTTGACACCGCTGGTACCAGTCATCGGCAAGTCCACTCAGCTCCACGTCCTCCTGTACCACATCACTCCATCTCTTCTCTAGCCCGTGCCGCGCCCGCTTAGCCCCCTCAATCCGGCCAAACAAAAGCTGTTTCGGCATGCGGTGGCTGGGCATGCGGGCTACATGACCCAGCCATCGCAGCCTTGCCTGCCGGAGGAGCTCACCGATGGGACCCTGCCCAGATCTTTCAAGGATTTGTGAGCTCCTCACACAATCCAGTCTGGTTAAACCCAGGATGGATCGTAGGCAGGTCAGCCTAAATGTTTCTAACCGGCGAAGATGTTCCATTAGGGGGGTCCACGTTTCGCAAGCGTAGAGAAGGGAGGGAATGACCGTGGCCGAGAAGACCTGAAGCTTAGTGCGGAGCGACAGACCAGGTAGCTTCCACACAGCGTTACGCAACCGATGAAAAGATATTGCCGCTCGACTGATTCGGAGTGAGACCTCTGCTGTTAAACTGGAGCCAGTCATAAGCACACTGCCCAGGTATGGGAAACTCTCCACTCTCTCCACAACTGCCCCATCACCGATTGGGAGTTGTGGGGGTGGAGTGTCCGATGGTACAAAATACCCAGGCAGGTGCTTAGTTTTGGTGGGGCTGATGGTAAGGCCCCACCTCTTAGTGGCACGCTCCAGTCTCAGCAGCAGCGTCTCCAACTCCTCCTCTGACTGAGCAGCTATTACCAAGTCATCAGCATACATAACGTGGTTGAGCAATAGGGAGCCATCCCTTGACCGCACCCGGGCATCGATTAGCCTCCCATTATATCTGTACCATATGGAGATTCCCCCGGTACAGCTATTGAAGGCTTCACGAACTACGTGGTCAAAATAGATGTTAAATAATGTGGGAGCCAGAGGACATCCCTGTCGCACCCCAAGGTGTACAGGGAATGGCTCTGACTCCCGGCCACGTAGTTTTACCCGGGCCCGCTCACCATCATGAAGGTCCTTAATGATCGTGAGCAGAGGGTCAGGTACTCCAAAAGCACGAAGAACGACCCAGAGCCCAGGCCTACTGATGGTATCATAGGCCTTGACCAGGTCAATAAAGCAGAGATGTAGGTCTTGTTGGAATTCCCTACACCTCTGCTGTAGCAGACGGACAGAAAATATGGCATCTGTGCAGGACCGCCCTTTCCTGAAACCGCATTGGGGCTCCGCAAGCCTCTCCTCAGCGTGCCTGGCAAGGCGATGCTGAATAATCCTTGCCAGGACCTTTCCCGGCACACTGAGGAGTGAGATGCCCCTGTAGTTGTTACAGTCTGTGCGGTCCCCCTTCTTAAAAAGGGGGACCACCAGGGCATCCTTCCAATCCTGCGGAACCCGTCCAGTGGTCCAGACTGTTGTTATGATGTCATATAGGGCAGTCTGTGCACAAACGCCACCCTCCCTCAGCATTTCGCTTGGGAGATCATCTCTGCCCGCTGCCTTTCCTGGTCTCAGACTCCGGATCGCCTTCAATACTTCCTCAGCAGATGGCACCTCAGCCAGCCACTCACAGGGGGTGACTTCATCCAATATTTGAGGCACCGCAGCCTCAGCAGGGTCATCCTCACTTTGTGCCACGATGTTTTCCTGGCTGTCGGATTTTCCCTCCCCCAGGACCTCACAGAAATGCTCAGCAAATCTGCGAACCTGTTCCTGGGGGTCGGAAATTGGATCACCGTTTTTTCCCCTAATGATGGTAATAGGTGTGGCGCTGCAGGTTACTTTTTTGATGGAGTTAAATAGCGATTTGTGATCACGGGCCACTGAGGCAGACTCCATCTCCTCAGCAACCCGCGACCACCACCCATCCTTGCAGCGCCTCACGGCTCTCCGAACCTCCGAGCGAAGGCTGCGGTAAGCCTCCTCATTCTCTGACGTGGGATTCTGTAGCCGATGGCAGTGGGCCTGTCGCTTTTTCTCAACCATCCTGAACAACTCCTCTGTCATCCAGGGTGTCTGGGGAGGTCTGGACCGCGTACCCAAAGCAGCCATTGCAGCTGCATGAGTCACAGTCCTAAACCTCGCCCATTTACCCTCGACATCAGGAGGAGTCGGGGACGATGCCAATCCCAGCCGCAAGCGATGATGAAATTCTCGCTTGCAACTTTCATCAGATAACTGAGACCAGGCCACTTTAGGTTGGAATGGGGTCCTGGGTGTACACCCACCACCGGAGTGGAAGAATGGCAGGCGCATCTTACAGATGACTAGTCGATGGTCAGAGGGCAGATCAGCTCCACGGTAGGTCCTGGTGTCAAGGACATGGGCTCGCATTCGCTGGTCCGTCACTATGTAGTCCAGCAGATGTTCTTGCTTGGACCCGGCATGCATCCATGATGTTGTGTGGATGCGCCGATGCCGGAACAGCGTGTTGGTAATTACAAGCCCATGGGCTGCACAAAAATCTAGCAGCCTCCTACCATTGTTATTGAGCTGATCTGGCCCATGCCCTCCAATCACTCCAGACCAGGTGCCAGTATCATGACCAACTCGGGCATTGAAGTCACCCAACATGATGACTCTATCCCGAGGGGCCACTTTAGCCAGCACCTGTGACAGGAGGTCATAGAAGGCATCTGACTCATCGGCTTTGCCTGCATCCCTCCACGGATGTTCATCTTCGGTGGGGGCATAAGTAACCACGACCACCATTCCTCGCCTCCGGTTGATGGGAAGGCGAGCCCAAAGTAGCCTGGGGCTTACAGCTTCCCACACCTCACCGCCACGCTCCCACGCCCCCTTCATTCTTTTGTTCAAAAGAAGACCCACACCCTGTTGTTTGGCAGTCTGCTGCCCCGAGTAGAGGACTGTCCACCCCTCATGGTGGCAGGAGCCAGAGCCGGTCCACCGGACCTCCTGAATGCCGCATAGATCCAGGCGGTACCGGTCCAGCTCCCGACAGAGGAGTGGCAGCCTCTCCTCTGCAGTGAGCGTTCGAACATTCCACGTGGCCACCCGTAGTGGCTTTTCGTTGTTTCTGGAGTAGCCCCGAGGGTAGGTATTCAATCTCCTGGCTCCGCCAATTGGGGTTTGGCCAGGAGACGTCATAGACGCCTGGCCCCCCGGGGCCTCCGGCACAAGCTTAGTTGTTACATATTTCACTTTAATTCGTGGTTTTGTGGTAATTAATTGAAGGTGGAGGGGTTACCAGCCCCTCGCACCCGTCCAGAGCCCCCGTTTAGCCCCTGTGGTGGACACATATGCCATGAGGGGAGGAGCCAATCAAAATTGGAACTCCCCCCACAGCACTGTCCACGACAGAGTTGCCCGTCCGGCACCGCGAGGAGGTAGGGGGTTGTCACTCACACACACAGATTCACTCTCACTAACATACACACAGAGATTCACTCACACACAGAGATTCACTCTCTCTAACATACACACAGATTCATTCTCACACACAGATTCACTCTCACTAACATACACACAGATTCACTCTCACTCACATAGTCACACACACAGTCACTCTCACCAACATACACACAGACTCACACACACAGATTCACTCTCACCAACACACACAGATTCACTCTCACACACAGATTCACTCTCACTCACATACAGTCACTCACACACAGTCACTCTCACTAACATACACACAGACTCACACACACAGATTCACTCTCACCAACACACACAGATTCACTCTCACACACAGATTCACTCTCACTAACATACACAGAGATTCACTCACACACAGATTCACTCTCACTAACATACACACGGATTCACTCTCACACACAGATTCACTCTCACTAACATACACACAGATTCACTCTCACACGCAGATTCACTCACACAGATTCACTCTCACACACACCAGAGATTCACTCTCACACACACAGATTCACACTCTCACACACAGATTCACTCACATACAGATTCACCCACATACACAGATTCAGTCATTCACACAGATTCACTCACACACATAGATTAACCGTCACACTCACAGATTCACTCACACACAGATTCACTGTCACTCACACATTCACTCTCACAGATTCACTCTCACACACACAGATTAACTCTCAGACACACATTCACCCACGTACACACAGATTCACACACACACAGGTTCACACTCACTCACAGATTCACTCTCACACGCACAGATTCACTGTCACGCACACAGATTCACTCACACACAGATTAACTGTCAGACACACATTCACTCATGTACACACAGATTCACTCTCACTCACACATTCACTCTCACACACAGATTAACTCTCAGACACACATTCACTCACGTGCACACAGATTCACTCTCACTCACACAGATTCACTGTCACTCACAGATTCACTCTCACACACACAGATTCACTGTCACTCACAGATTCACTCTCACACGCACAGATTCACTGTCACGCACACAGATTCACTCTCACTCACACATTCACTCTCACACACAGATTAACTCTCAGACACACATTCACTCACGTGCACACAGATTCACTCTCACTCACACGCACAGATTCACTCTCACACAGATTAACTCTCAGACACACATTCACTCATGTACACACAGATTCACTCTCACACACAGATTCACTCTCACACACACACAGATTCACTCTCACACACAGATTAACTCTCAGACACACATTCACTCATGTACACACAGATTCACTCTCACACACAGATTAACTCTCAGACACACATTCACTCACGTACACACAAATTCACACACACAGGTTCACACTCACTCACACAGATTCTCTCACACACACAGATTCACTGTCACTCACAGATTCACTCTCACACGCACAGATTCACTGTCACGCACACAGATTCACTCTCACTCACACATTCACTCTCACACACAGATTAACTCTCAGACACACATTCACGCATGTACACACAGATTCACTCTCACACACAGATTCACTCTCACACACACACAGATTCACTCTCACACACACAGATTCACTCTCACACACACAGATTCACTGTCACTCACACACGCACAGATTCACCGTCACACAGATTCACCCTGTCACTCATTCACACAGTCACAGTTGTAGGAACCTTGGAATTCAGTCCCCGAGTTCACACATCTGGGTTTATAAGACGCTGGGGAGGGCCTTGGGTGAGGTCTTGGGGGAGGCCTTTGGTGAGGCCTTGAGGAGGCCTTGGGGGGCCTTGGTGAGGCCTTGGGTGAGGCCTTGGGGGGGCCTTGGTGAGGCCTTGGTGAGGCCTTGGGGAGGCCTTGGGGGGGCCTTGGGGAGGCCTTGGGGGGGCCTTGGGGAGGCCTTGGGGAGGCCTTGGTGAGGCCTTGGTGAGGCCTTGGTGAGGCCTTGGTGAGGCCTTGGGTGAGGCCTTGGTGAGGCCTTGGGGAGGCCTTGGGGAGGCCTTGGTGAGGCCTTGGTGAGGCCTTGGGGGGGCCTTGGGGAGGCCTTGGGGTGAGGCCTTGGGGAGTCCTTGGGGGGGCCTTGGGGGAGTCCTTGGTGAGGCCTTGGTGAGGCCTTGGTGAGGCCTTGGTGAGGCCTTGGGTGAGGCCTTGGTGAGGCCTTGGGTGAGGCCTTGGGGAAGGCCTTGGGGAGGCCTTGGGTGAGGCCTTGGGTGAGGCCTTGGGTGAGGCCTTGGTGAGGCCTTGGGTGAGGCCTTGGTGAGGCCTTGGGTGAGGCCTTGGGGAAGGCCTTGGGGAGGCCTTGGGTGAGGCCTTGGGTGAGGCCTTGGTGAGGCCTTGGGGAGTCCTTGGGGGGGCCTTGGGGAAGGCCTTGGGGAAGGCCTTGGGTGAGGCCTTGGGGAGGCCTTGGGGAGGCCTAGGGGAGGCCTTGGTGAGGCCTTGGTGAGGCCTTGGTGAGGCCTTGGGTGAGGCCTTGGGGAGTCCCTTGGGGGGGCCTTGGGGAAGGCCTTGGGGAAGGCCTTGGTGAGGCCTTGGGTGAGGCCTTGGTGAGCCCTTGGGTGAGGCCTTGGTGAGGCCTTGGGGAGGCCTTGGGGAGGCCTTAGTGAGGCCTTGGGTGAGCCCTCGGGTGAGGCCTTGGGGTGAGCCCTTGGGTGAGGCCTCGAGGCAGGGCCTGTCAATGAAGTGACCGTCTTGATCGTTCCATTTACAAGCTCACCGACGACCGACCGACCGACCGACCTGCCGATTGGCGATAATCTCGCCCGGCCGCCCGCCCGCCCGGCCGCCCGCCCGGCCCAACTGCTCGAGGTGGACAGCCGCGCTGGGCCACGGCCAATCAAAAGTTCACCGCCCCCCCTCCCAGATGCAAACCCTGCCCCGGTGCGCCACCACCCCCACCACCATCACCACCACCACCACCACCACTGTCACCGTCACCACCACCACCCCCACCACCACCACCGTCGTCAACCACCACCACCAACACCGTCACCACCGTCACCACCACCACCACCGTCACCACCACCACCACCATCACCACCACCACCCCCACCACCACCACCGTCACCACCACCACTGTCACCACCACCACCATCACCACCACCACCACCGTCGTCAACCACCACCACCACCAACACCGTCACCACCGTCACCACCCCCACCACCCCCACCCCCACCACCACCACCACCACCGTCACCACCACCACCACCGTCATCACCACCACCGTCACCACCACCACCACCACCCCCACCACCACCACCACCACCCACCACCACAACCACCCCCACCACCACCACCACCGTCACCACCACCACTGTCACCACCACCGTCACCACCACCACCATCACCACCACCACCACCACCACTCACCACCTCCACCACCACCACCACCACCACCGTCACCACCACCACCACCACCCACCACCACCACCACCACCCCCACCAGCTCTACTAAATGAGTCTCTCTGCGGCAGGCGCCCCCATGACGTTCCACA
The DNA here is from genome assembly GCF_048934315.1 of Petromyzon marinus. NCBI lineage: Eukaryota > Metazoa > Chordata > Hyperoartia > Petromyzontiformes > Petromyzontidae > Petromyzon > Petromyzon marinus. The sequence continues at coordinate 2,988,030 of NC_133738.1, forward strand.
TCTCCAGCCTGGCCGCTCCGGATTTTTCCTCGCGGCTGGGGCAGTAGCTCCCACCGGCTCCGCCCCTACCGGCGACGCCGCGAAGGCAGCCGTGGAGGAGCCGGTGGTGCCGGTGGTGCCGGTGGTGCCGGGCTGCCGTGCCGGTGCCGGTGCCGGTGGTGCCGGTGGTGCCGGTGTTGTCGCCGGGGTGGTCTCGCGAGGGACACAGCCGCAGGAGGAGACAGGCGGCCGACGAGAGGAGCAGCAGCAGCAGGACCGAGCCGCAGGCCGAGAGGAGGCAGGCGGAGAGCAGAGACACCTCGCCTGTCTACAGTGGGTGGGTGGGGTTAGAGAGTGGTGGGGGGAGAGTGGTGGGGGGGGGGGGAGTGGTGGGGGGAGAGTGGTGGTGGGGGAGAGTGGTGGGGGGGGTGGGGGGGGGGAGTGGTGGGGGGAGAGAGTGTGGAGGGGGAGAGTGTGGTGGAGAGTGGGTTAGAGAGTGGGGGGTTCGAGAGTGTGGGTGGAGAGTGGGTTAGAGAGTGGGGGGTTCGAGAGTGTGGGTGGAGAGTGGGTTAGAGAGTGGGGGGGTTAGAGAGTGGTGGGGGGAGAGTGGTGGGGGGGGGTGGGGGGGGAGAGTGGTGGGGGGAGAGTGGTGGGGGAGAGTGGGGGGGGAGAGTGTGAGTGGAGAGTGGGTTAGAGAGTGGGGGGTTCGAGAGTGTGGGTGGAGAGTGTGGGTGGAGAGTGGGGGGGGATGGTGGTGGGGGGAGAGTGGTGGGGGGGGGTGGGGGGGAGAGAGTGGGGGGGGGGAGTGGTGGGGGGAGAGTGGTGGGGGGAGAGTGGTGGGGGAGAGTGGTGGGGGGAGAGTGGTGGGGGGAGAGTGGTGGGGGGGGGGGAGTGGTGGGGGGAGAGTGGTGGGGGGGAGTGGTGGGGGGAGAGTGGTGGGGGGGGGTGGGGGGGGAGAGTGGTGGGGGGGGGGGGGGGAGAGTGGGTTAGAGAGTGTGGGGTTAGAGAGTGGGGGTTTAGAGAGTGTGGGTGGAGAGTGGGTGGAGAGAGTGGGGGGAGAGTGGGGGGTTAGAGAGGTGGGGGGAGAGTGAGGGGTTAGAGAGTGGGGGTTTAGAGAGAGTGGGGGAGAGTGTGGGTGGAGAGTGGGGGTTTAGAGAGTGTGGGTGGAGAGTGTGGGGGGAGAGTGGGTGGAGAGTGGGGTGGAGAGTGTGGGTGGAGAGTGTGGGGGGAGAGTGGGTGGAGAGTGGGGTGTTAGAGTGGGTGGAGGTGTGGGTGGAGAGTGTGGGATTAAAGAGTGGGGGGAGAGTGGGTGGAGAGTGGGTGGAGAGTGTGGGTGGAGAGTGGGGGTTTAGAGAGTGTGGGTGGAGAGTGTGGGTGGAGAGTGGGGTGGAGAGTGTGGGTGGAGAGTGTGGGTGGAGAGAGTGGCGTGGAGAGAGGGGTGTTAGAGAGTGGGGGTTAGAGAGAGTGGGTGGAGAGTGGGGTGGAGAGTGGTCAGAGAGTGTGGGTGGATAGAGTGGGTGGAGAGTGTGGGTGGAGGGTGTGGGTGGAGAGTGGGGTGTTAGAGAGTGGGGTTTAGAGAGAGTGGGTGGAGAGTGGTGGAGAGTGGGTGGAGAGTGTGGGTGGAGAGTGCGGGTGGAGAGTGGGTGGAAGAGTGGGGGGAGAGTGTGGGTGGAGAGTGGGTGGAGAGAGTGGGGGAGAGTGGGGGGTTAGAGAGTGGGGGTTTAGAAAGTGTGGGTGGAGAGTGTGGGTGGAGAGTGTGGGGGGAGAGTGGGGTGGAGAGTGTGGGTGGGAGTGGGGGGTTAAAGAGTGGGGGGAGAGTGGGTGGAGAGTGGGGTGTTAGAGAGTGGGGGTTTAGAGAGAGTGTGGGTGGAGAGTGTGGGGGTGGAGAGTGTGGGGGGAGGGGGTGGAGAGTGTGGGTGGAGAGTGGGTGGAGAGAGTGGGGGGAGAGTGGGGGGTTAGAGAGTGGGGGTTTAGAAAGTGTGGGTGGAGAGTGTGGGTGGAGAGTGTGGGTGGAGAGTGGGGGGTTAAAGAGTGGGGGGAGAGTGGGTGGAGAGTGGGGGGTTAAATAGTGGGTGGAGAGTGTGGGTGAGAGAGTGGGTGGAGAGAGTGGGGGGAGAGTGGGGTGTTAGAGAGTGGGGTTTAGAGAGAGTGGGTTAGAGACAGTGGGTGGAGAGTGGGGGGTGAGAGAGTGGTGGGGGGGTCACCAGCCCCTCACACCCGGCGGTCCAGAGCCCCCCGTTAGCCACCGTGGTGGCTACAAATGCCGTGAGGGGAATGGCAAATCGACTTTCACCACCCCCCACCCCCCACCCCCCACCCTCCAACCCCACCCCCCCCCACCCCAGCCTAAATGTTTCTAACCGGCGAAGATGTTCCATTAGGGGGGTCCACGTTTCGCAAGCGTAGAGAAGGGAGGGAATGACCATGGCCGAGAAGACCTGAAGCTTAGTGCGGAGCGACAGACCAGGTAGCTTCCACACAGCGTTACGCAACCGATGAAAAGATATTGCCGCTCGACTGATTCGGAGTGAGACCTCTGCTGTTAAACTGGAGCCGGTCATAAGCACACTGCCCAGGTATGGGAAACTCTCCACTCTCTCCACAACTGCCCCATCACCGATTGGGAGTTGTGGGGGTGGAGTGTCCGATGGTACAAAATACCCAGGCAGGTGCTTAGTTTTGGTGGGGCTGATGGTAAGGCCCCACCTCTTAGTGGCACGCTCCAGTCTCAGCAGCAGCGTCTCCAACTCCTCCTCTGACTGAGCGGCTATTACCAAATCATCAGCATACATAACGTGGTTGAGCAATAGGGAGCCATCCCTTGACCGCACCCGGGCATCGATCAGCCTCCCATTATATCTGTACCATATGGAGATTCCCCCGGTACAGTTATTGAAGGCGTCACGAACTACGTGGTCAAAATAGATGTTAAATAATGTGGGAGCCAGAGGACATCCCTGTCGCACCCCAAGGTGTACAGGGAATGGCTCTGACTCCCGGCCACGTAGTTTTACCCGGGCCCGCTCACCATCATGAAGGTCCTTAATGATCGTGAGCAGAGGGTCAGGTACTCCAAAAGCACGAAGAACAACCCAGAGCCCAGGCCTACTGATGGTATCATAGGCCTTGACCAGGTCAATAAAGCAGAGATGTAGGTCTTGCTGGAATTCCCTACACCTCTGCTGTAGCAGACGGACAGAAAATATGGCATCTGTGCAAGACCGCCCTTTCCTGAAACCGCATTGGGGCTCCGCAAGCCTCTCCTCAGCGTGCCTGGCAAGGCGATGCTGAATAATCCTTGCCAGGACCTTTCCCGGCACACTGAGGAGTGAGATGCCCCTGTAGTTGTTACAGTCTGTGCGGTCCCCCTTCTTAAAAAGGGGGACCACCAGGGCATCCTTCCAATCCTGCGGAACCTGTCCAGTGGTCCAGATCGTTGTTATGATGTCATATAGGGCAGTCTGTGCACAAACGCCACCCTCCCTCAGCATTTCGCTTGGGCGATCATCTCTGCCCGCTGCCTTTCCTGGTCTCAGACTCCGGATTACCTTCAGTACTTCCTCAACAGATGGCACCTCGGCCAGCCACTCACAGGGGGTGACTTCTTCCAATATTTGAGGCACCGCAGCCTCAGCAGGGTCATCCTCACTTTGTGCCACGATGTTTTCCTGGCTGAGGGATTTTCCCTCCCCCAGGACCTCACAGAAATGCTCAGCAAATCTGCAAACCTGTTCCTGGGGGTCGGAGATTGGATCACCGTTTTTTCCCCTAATGATGGTAATAGGTGTGGCGCTGCAGGTTACTTTTTTGATGGAGTTAAATAGAGATTTGTGATCACGGGCCACTGAGGCAGACTCCATCTCCTCAGCAACCCACGACCACCACCCATCCTTGCAGCGCCTCACGGCTCTCCGAACCTCCGAGCGAAGGCTGCGGTAAGCCTCTTTATTCTCTGACGTGGGATTCTGTAGAAGATGACAGTGGGCCTGTCGCTTTTTCTCAACCATCCTGAACACCTCCTCTGTCAGCCAGGGTCTCTGGGGAGGTCTGGACCGCGTACCCAAAGCAGCCATTGCAGCTGCATGAGTCACAGTCCTAAACCTCGCCCATTTATCCTCGACATCAGGAGGAGTCGGGGACGATGCTAATCCCAGCCGCAAGCGATGATGAAATTCTCGCTTGCAACTTTCATCAGATAACTGAGACCAGTCCACTTTAGGTTGGAATGGGGTCCTGGGTGTACACCCACCACCGGAGTGGAAGAATGGCAGGCACATCTTACAGATGACTAGTCGATGGTCAGAGGGCAGATCAGCTCCACGGTAGGTCCTGGTGTCAAGGACATGGGCTCGCATCTGCTGGTCCGTCACTATGAAGTCCAGCAGATGTTCTTGCTTGGACCCGGCATGCATCCATGATGTTGTGTGGATGCGCCGATGCCGGAATAGCGTGTTGGTAATTACAAGCCCATGGGCTGCACAAAAATCTAGCAGCCTCTTACCGTTGTTATTGAGCTGATCTGGCCCATGCCCTCCAATCACTCCAGACCAGGTGCCAGTATCATGACCAACTCGGGCATTGAAGTCACCCAACATGATGACTATCCCGAGGGGCCACTTTAGCCAGCACCTGTGACAGGAGGTCATAGAAGGCATCTGACTCATCGGCTTTGCCTGCATCCCTCCACGGATGTTCATCTTCGGTGGGGGCATAAGTAACCACGACCACCATTCCTCGCCTCCGGTTGATGGGAAGGCGAGCCCAAAGTAGCCTGGGGCTTACAGCTTCCCACACCTCACCGCCACGCTCCCACACCCCCTTCATTCTTTTGTTCAAAAGAAGAGCCACACCCTGTTGTTTGGCAGTCTGCTGCCCCGAGTAGAGGACTGTCCACCCCTCATGGTGGCAGGAGCCAGAGCCGGTCCACCGGACCTCCTGAATGCCACATAGATCCAGGCAGTACCGGTCCAGCTCCCGACAGAGGAGTGGCAGCCTCTCCTCCGCAGTGAGCGTTCGAACATTCCACGTGGCCACCCGTAGTGGTTTTTCGTTGTTTCTGGAGGAGCCCCGAGGGTAGATATTCAATCTCCTGGCTACGCCAATTGGGGCTTTGCCAGGAGACGTCAAAGACGCCTGGCCCCCCGGGGCCTCCGGCACAAGCTTATTAGTTATATACTTAATTCGCGGTTTAGTGGTAATTAATTGAAGGTGGAGGGGTTACCAGCCCCTCGCACCCATCCAGAGCCCCCGTTTAGCCCCTGTGGTGGACACATATGCCATGAGGGGAGGAGCCAATCACAATTGGACCTCCCCCCACAGCACTGTCCACGACAGAGTTGCCCGTCCGGCACACACCCACACTCACCCACTCACTCACACAGTCACTCACACACTCACCCACTCACCCACTCACTCACACACCCATTCACTCACACACCCATTCACTCACTCACCCATTCACTAACTCACACACTCACCTACCCGCCCACCCACTCACCTATCCACCCACTCACCCACCCACTCGCCTACCCACTCACCCACCCGCTCACCCACCCACCCACTCACCCACCAACCTACCCACCCACTCACCCACCGACTCGCCTACCCACTCACCCACCCACTCACCCACCCGCCTACCCACTCACCCACTCACTCACCCACTCACTCACCCACCCGACCACTCACTCACTCACTCACCCACTCACTCACTCCGTCACCCACTCACCCACTCAATCACTCACCCACTCACTCACCCACTCACTCACCCACCCACTCACCCACCCACTCACCCTCCCACCCACCAACCCAACCTCCCACTCACCGCTGAGTGCTCCTGCCCTCTCTCCTCCCGCTCCAGGGTTGGCACCGTCGGCGTTCCGGCTGGGAAAACCAAAATCCCTTCCGGAAAATTCTCCTCCTCCTCATCCTCCTCCTCCGCCTCCTCCTCCTCCTCCCGGTGGTGCCCCATCCCCGGCCTCTCCCCCTCCGCGCTCGGCAATTCCGTCGCCTCGGAACCTTCGGGAATTCTCCCTCCCGGAGGCTCCCCTCCCGCGCCCGTGCGCGCCGGGAACTCCCGGCCTTCCCAGACGCTCCCTGCCCGTCGCCCTCCCGGCGTCGGCGACGTTCCCGCCGACGCCGGGACGCCGGTGGCAACGTCGCCGGCGACGGCGCCCGGCGTGATTCCCGGGTCCCGCGTGACCTGTCCCTCCTCCTCCTCCTCCTCCTCCTCGTCCTCGTCCTCCTCCGACGTTCCCGTGGGAGCCTCCGTCCGTGTCCTCGGGAATTCGGGAATTCTTTTGGGATGAGGTGTCCCAATTTTTCCATCGCCCCCCTCCTCCTCCTCCGCCTCCTCCTCCTCCTCCGCCTCCTCATCCACCGCCTCCTCCTCCTCCTCATCCACCGCCTCCACCTCCTCCTCCTCCACTTCCAACTCCGCGTCTGGCGTTCCCGAGGTAACTCCCGGAGGAACGTCCGACGGTCCCGCCAAAACTCCCGGCACTTCCGAAGAGGGCGCAGGAGGAGGAGGAGTTGGAGGAGGGGAATGAGGAGGAGGGGAAGATGGAGGAGTTGGAGTAGGAGGAGGAGTTGGAGTAGGAGGAGGAGTTGGAGTAGGAGGAGGAGTTGGAGCGGCCGTGGAAACCCCCGCAAACGCCGGGAATTTTCCCGGACGGAATTCCGGGAGCGCCGGCGACGCCGTCGCCCCCCCGGGATCCGTGGTCCTGCCGCCCGTCGTTCCGATCGGAGGAGGAGGAGGAGGAGTTACGGGGGTTGTGGTGACGGCGGGAATGGCGGGGGATGGGGAGGTCGTCGTCGCCGTTGTTGTTGTTGTTGTAAGAGCAGGTGGAGAAGGTGTCATGGCCGCCGTGGTGGCGGTGGGCTGGCAAGGACCCCGCAGGTCGCAGGCGTCCAGGGAGATCTCACAGTTGGTGCCTGAGTGGGGGAGGGGGAGGAGAGGGATTACTCAACCGCTCGCTCGCTCGCCCACCCACCCACTCGCTCGCCCACCCACCAACCTAATCACCCACCAACCAACCCACTCGGTCACTTCCCCACCCACCAACCCCCCCAATCACCCACCCACTCACTCAACCACCCACTCACCCACTCACCCACTCACTCACCAACTCACTCACCCACCCACTCACTCACCCACCCACTCACTTACTCAACCACCCACTCACTCACCCACCCACTCATCCACCCACCCACCAACCCACTCACCCACTCACTCACTCACCCACCCACTCACTTACTCAACCACCCACTCACTCACCCACCCACTCATCCACCCACCCACTCACTCACCCACCCACCCACCAACCCACTCACCCACTCACTCACTCACCCACCCACCCACTCACTCACTCACCCACCCACCCACTCACTCACTCACCCACCCACTCACTTACTCAACCACCCACTCACTCACCCACCCACTCATCCACCCACCCACTCACCCACTCACTCACTCACTCATCCACCCACCCACTCACCCACTCACTCACTCACTCATCCACCCACTCACTCACCCACTCACTCATCCACCCACTCACTCACCCACTCACTCACTCACCCCCTCACTCACTCACCCCCTCACTCACCCACTCACCCACCCACCCACTCACCCACCCACCCACTCACCCACCCACCCACTCACCCACCCCCCCACCCACCCACCCCCCCACCCACCCCCCCACCCACCCACCCCCCCACCCACCCACCCACCCACTCACCCACCCACCCACTCACCCACCCCCCCACCCACCCACTCACCCACCCACCCACTCACTCACCCCCCCACCCCCCCACCCACCCACCCACCCCCCCACCCACCCCCCCACCCACCCGTATGTCCGTGTGCACATAGACAGACGTAGTTGTCCACCAGGTCGAGACAGCTTCCCCCGTGTAGACATGGACGGCTCAGGCACTCGTCAATCTCCAGCTGACAGCTCTCCCCTCGGTAGCCGGGCACGCAGAAGCACAGCCAACCATCACCTCCACCATCACCTCCACCATCACCGCCATCGCCACCACTGGCGGTGATGTCCTGATGGGGAGAGAGAGAGAGAGAGAGGTGGGGGGGAGAGAGAGAGAGATCACCGCTGTGATGCCATCATCATCAACCAACATCGCCATCACCGCCATCATAATCACCGTCACCGCTATCATCATCACCATGACCGCCACCATCACCTCCACCATCACCGTCACCACCGGCTTTGACGGTGGTGACGGTGATGTCCTGAGCCACTGCACCGGACCTCCTGAATGCCGCAGAGATCCAGGCGGTACCGGTCCAGCTCCCGACAGAGGAGCGGCAGCCTCTCCTCTACTGTACACAAACCAGAACCAGTCCACCGGACCTCCTGAATCCCGCAGAGATCCAGGCGGTACTGGTACAGCTCCTGACAGAGGAGCGGCAGCCTCTCCTCTACTCTACACAAACCAGAACCACTCCACCAGACCTCGTGAATGCCACAGAGATCCAGGCGGTACTGGTACAGCTCCTGACAGAGGAGCGGCAGCCTCTACTCTACAAACACAAACCAGAGCCACTTCACCGGACCTCCTGAATGCCGCAGAGATCCAGGCGGTACCGGTACAGCTCCTGACAGAGGAGTGGCAGCCTCTCCTCTACACCCACACACACCGGATCCACTTCACCGGACCTACTGAATACCGCAGAGATCCAGGCGGTACCGGTCCAGCTCCTGACAGAGGAGTGGCAGCCTCTACTCGAAACAAACCAGAGCCACTCCACTGGACTCCTGAATGCCGCAGATATCCAGGCGGTACCGGTCCAGCTCCTGACAGAGGAGCGGCAGCCTCTACACAAACCAGAACCAGTCCACCGCACCTCCTGAATACCGCAGAGATCCAGGAGGTACCGGTACAGCTCCTGACAGAGAAGTGGCAGCCTCTACTCTACACAAACCAGAGCCACTCCACCGGACGTCCTGAATGCCAGAGAGATCCAGGCGGTAGCGGTACACCTCCTGACAGAGGAGTGGCAGCCTCTCCTCTACACACACAAACAAGAACCACTCCACCGGACCTCCTGAATACCGTAGAGATCCAGGTGGTACCGGTCCAGCTCCCGACAGAGGAGCGGCAGTCTCTACTCTACACAAACCAGAGACACTCCACTGGACCTCCTGAAAACCGCAGAGATCCAGGCGGTACCGGTCCAGCTCCTGACAGAGGAGTGGCAGCCTCTCCTCTACACAAACCAGAGCCACTCCACCGGACCTCCTGAATACCGCAGAGATCCAGGCGGTACCGGTCCAGCTCCCGACAGAGGAGCGGCAGCCTCTCCTCTACTCTACACGAACCAGAACCACTCCACCAGACCTCCTGAATGCCGCAGAGATCCAGGCGGTACCGGTACAGCTCCTGACAGAGGAGTGGCAGCCTCTCCTCTACACCCACACACACCGGATCCACTCCACCGGACCTCCTGAATGCCACAGAGATCAAGGCGGTACTGGTACAGCTCCTGATAGAGGAGCGGCAGCCTTTACTCTACACAAACCAGAACGACTTCACCGGACCTCCTGAATACCGCAGAGAACCAGGCGGTACCGGTCCAGCTCCTGACAGAGGAGTGGCAGCCTCTACTCGACACAAACCAGAGCCACTCCACTGGACCTCCTGAATGCCGCAGATATCCAGGCGGTACCGGTCCAGCTCCTGACAGAGGAGCGGCAGCCTCTACACAAACCAGAACCAGTCCACCGCACCTCCTGAATACCGCAGAGATCCAGGCGGTACTGGTCCAGCTCCTTACAGAGGAGTGGCAGCCTCTCCTCTACACAAACCAGAGCCACTCCACCGGACCTCCTGAATGCCACAGAGATCCAGGCGGTACCAGTCCAGCTCCTGACAGAGGAGTGGCAGCCTCTACTCTACACAAACCAGAACCAGTCCACCGGACCTCCTGAATACCGCAGAGGTCCAGGAGGTACCGGTAAAGCTCCTGACAGAGAAGTGGCAGCCTCTACTCTACACAAACCAGAGCCACTCCACCGGACCTCCTGAATGCCAGAGAGATCCAGGCAGTACCGGTCCAGCTGCCGACAGAGGAGCGGCAGTCTCTCTACTCTACACAAACCAGAGCCACTTCACCGGACCTCCTGAATGCCGCAGAGATCCAGGCGGTACCGGTCCAGCTCCTGACAGAGGAGTGGCAGCCTCTACTCTACACAAACCAGAACCACTCCACCGGACCTCCTGAATGCCGCAGAGATCCAGGCGGTACCGGTACAGCTCCTGATAGAGGAGCGGATGCCTGTCCTCTACACAAACCAGAGCCACTTCACCGGACCTCCTGAATACCGCAGAGATCTAGGCAGTACCGGTACAGCTCCTGACAGAGGAGTGGCAGCCTCTCCTCTACACAAACCAGAACCAGTCCACCGCACCTCCTGAATACCGCAGAGATCCAGGCGGTACCGGTCCAGCTCCTAACAGAGGAGTGGCAGCCTCTACTCTACATAAACCAGAGCCACTCCACTGGACCTCCTGAATGCCGCAGATATCCAGGCGGTACCGGTCCAGCTCCTGACAGAGGAGCGGCAGCCTCTACACAAACCAGAACCAGTCCACCGCACCTCCTGAATGCCACAGAAAACCAGGCGGTACCGGTCCAGCTCCTGACAGAGGAGTGGCAGCCTCTCCTCTACACGCACCCACACCGGATCCACTTCACCGGACCTCCTGAATGCCGCAGAGATCCAGGCGGTACCGGTACAGCTCCTGACAGAGGAGTGGCAGCCTCTCCTCTACACCCACACACACCGGATCCACTTCACCGGACCTACTGAATACCGCAGAGATCCAGGCGGTACCGGTCCAGCTCCTGACAGAGGAGTGGCAGCCTCTACTCTACACAAACCAGAACCACTCCACCGGACCTCCTGAATGCCGCAGAGATCCAGGCGGTACCGGTACAGCTCCTGATAGAGGAGCGGATGCCTGTCCTCTACACAAACCAGAGCCACTTCACCGGACCTCCTGAATACCGCAGAGATCTAGGCGGTACCGGTACAGCTCCTGACAGAGGAGTGGCAGCCTCTCCTCTACACAAATCAGAACCAGTCCACCGCACCTCCTGAATACCGCAGAGATCCAGGCGGTACCGGTCCAGCTCCTGACAGAGGAGTGGCAGCCTCTACTCTACATAAACCAGAGCCACTCCACTAGACCTCCTGAATGCCGCAGATATCCAGGCGGTACCGGTCCAGCTCCTGACAGAGGAGCGGCAGCCTCTACACAAACCAGAACCAGTCCACCGCACCTCCTGAATACCGCAGAGATCCAGGCGGTACTGGTCCAGCTCCTGACAGAGGAGTGGCAGCCTCTCCTCTACACCCACCCACACCGGATCCACTTCACCGGACCTCCTGAATGCCGCAGAGATCCAGGCGGTACCGGTACAGCTCCTGACAGAGGAGTGGCAGCCTCTCCTCTACACCCACACACACCGGATCCACTTCACAGGACCTACTGAATACCGCAGAGATCCAGGCGGTACCGGTCCAGCTCCTGACAGAGGAGTGGCAGCCTCTACTCGACACAAACCAGAGCCACTCCACTGGACCTCCTGAATGCCGCAGATATCCAGGCGGTACCGGTCCAGCTCCTGACAGAGGAGCGGCAGCCTCTCCTCTACACACACAAACAAGAACCACTCCACCGGACCTCCTGAATACCGTAGAGATCCAGGTGGTACCGGTCCAGCTCCCGACAGAGGAGCGGCAGTCTCTACTCTACACAAACCAGAGACACTCCACTGGACCTCCTGAAAACCGCAGAGATCCAGGCGGTACCGGTCCAGCTCCTGACAGAGGAGTGGCAGCCTCTCCTCTACACAAACCAGAGCCACTCCACCGGACCTCCTGAATACCGCAGAGATCCAGGCGGTACCGGTCCAGCTCCCGACAGAGGAGCGGCAGCCTCTCCTCTACTCTACACAAACCAGAACCACTCCACCAGACCTCCTGAATGCCGCAGAGATCCAAGCGGTACCGGTACAGCTCCTGACAGAGGAGTGGCAGCCTCTCGTCTACACCCACACACACCGGATCCACTCCACCGGACCTCCTGAATGCCACAGAGATCAAGGCGGTACTGGTACAGCTCCTGACAGAGGAGCGGCAGCCTTTACTCTACACAAACCAGGACCACTTCACCGGACCTCCTGAATACCGCAGAGAACCAGGCGGTACCGGTCCAGCTCCTGACAGAGGAGTGGCAGCCTCTACTCGACACAAACCAGAGCCACTCCACTGGACCTCCTGAATGCCGCAGATATCCAGGCGGTACCGGTCCAGTTCCTGACAGAGGAGCGGCAGCCTCTACACAAACCAGAACCAGTCCACCGCACCTCCTGAATACCGCAGAGATCCAGGCGGTACTGGTCCAGCTCCTTACAGAGGAGTGGCAGCCTCTCCTCTACACAAACCAGAGCCACTCCACCGGACCTCCTGAATGCCACAGAGATCCAGGCGGTACCAGTCCAGCTCCTGACAGAGGAGTGGCAGCCTCTACTCTACACAAACCAGAACCAGTCCACCGGACCTCCTGAATACCGCAGAGGTCCAGGAGGTACCGGTAAAGCTCCTGACAGAGAAGTGGCAGCCTCTACTCTACACAAACCAGAGCCACTCCACCAGACCTCCTGAATGCCAGAGAGATCCAGGTAGTACCGGTCCAGCTGCCGACAGAGGAGCGGCAGTCTCTCTACTCTACACAAACCAGAGCCACTTCACCGGACCTCCTGAATGCCGCAGAGATCCAGGCGGTACCGGTCCAGCTCCTGACAGAGGAGTGGCAGCCTCTACTCTACACAAACCAGAACCACTCCACCGGACCTCCTGAATGCCGCAGAGATCCAGGCGGTACCGGTACAGCTCCTGATAGAGGAGCGGATGCCTGTCCTCTACACAAACCAGAGCCACTTCACCGGACCTCCTGAATACCGCAGAGATCAAGGCGGTACCGGTAGAGCTCCTGACAGAGGAGTGGCAGCCTCTCCTCTACACAAACCAGAACCAGTCCACCGCACCTCCTGAATACCGCAGAGATCCAGGCGGTACCGGTCCAGCTCCTGACAGAGGAGTGGCAGCCTCTACTCTACATAAACCAGAGCCACTCCACTGGACCTCCTGAATGCCGCAGATATCCAGGCGGTACCGGTCCAGCTCCTGACAGAGGAGCGGCAGCCTCTACACAAACCAGAACCAGTCCACCGCACCTCCTGAATACCGCAGAGATCCAGGCGGTACTGGTCCAGCTCCTGACAGAGGAGTGGCAGCCTCTCCTCTACACCCACACACACCGGATCCACTTCACCGGACCTCCTGAATGCCGCAGAGATCCAGGCGGTACCGGTACAGCTCCTGACAGAGGAGTGGCAGCCTCTCCTCTACACCCACACACAACGGATCCACTTCACCGGACCTACTGAATACCGCAGAGATCCAGGCGGTACCGGTCCAGCTCCTGACAGAGGAGTGGCAGCCTCTACTCGACACAAACCAGAGCCACTCCACTGGACCTCCTGAATGCCGCAGATATCCAGGCGGTACCGGTCCAGCTCCTGACAGAGGAGCGGCAGCCTCTACACAAACCAGAACCAGTCCACCGCACCTCCTGAATACCGCAGAGATCCAGGAGGTACCGGTACAGCTCCTGACAGAGAAGTGGCAGCCTCTACTCTACACAAACCAGAACCACTCCACCGGACCTCCTGAATGCCGCAGAGATCCAGGCGGTACCGGTACAGCTCCTGATAGAGGAGCGGATGCCTGTCCTCTACACAAACCAGAGCCACTTCACCGGACCTCCTGAATACCGCAGAGATCTAGGCAGTACCGGTACAGCTCCTGACAGAGGAGTGGCAGCCTCTCCTCTACACAAACCAGAACCAGTCCACCGCACCTCCTGAATACCGCAGAGATCCAGGCGGTACCGGTCCAGCTCCTAACAGAGGAGTGGCAGCCTCTACTCTACATAAACCAGAGCCACTCCACTGGACCTCCTGAATGCCGCAGATATCCAGGCGGTACCGGTCCAGCTCCTGACAGAGGAGCGGCAGCCTCTACACAAACAAGAACCAGTCCACCGCACCTCCTGAATACCGCAGAGATCCAGGCGGTACTGGTCCAGCTCCTGACAGAGGAGTGGCAGCCTCTCCTCTACACCCACCCACACCGGATCCACTTCACCGGACCTCCTGAATGCCGCAGAGATCCAGGCGGTACCGGTACAGCTCCTGACAGAGGAGTGGCAGCCTCTACTCTACACAAACCAGAGCCACTCCACCAGACCTCCTGAATGCCAGAGAGATCCAGGCAGTACCGGTCCAGCTGCCGACAGAGGAGCGGCAGTCTCTCTACTCTACACAAACCAGAGCCACTTCACCGGACCTCCTGAATGCCGCAGAGATCCAGGCGGTACCGGTCCAGCTCCTGACAGAGGAGTGGCAGCCTCTACTCTACACAAACCAGAACCACTCCACCGGACCTCCTGAATGCCGCAGAGATCCAGGCGGTACCGGTACAGCTCCTGATAGAGGAGCGGATGCCTGTCCTCTACACAAACCAGAGCCACTTCACCGGACCTCCTGAATACCGCAGAGATCTAGGCGGTACCGGTACAGCTCCTGACAGAGGAGTGGCAGCCTCTCCTCTACACAAACCAGAACCAGTCCACCGCACCTCCTGAATACCGCAGAGATCTAGGCGGTACCGGTACAGCTCCTGACAGAGGAGTGGCAGCCTCTCCTCTACACAAACCAGAACCAGTCCACCGCACCTCCTGAATACCGCAGAGATCCAGGCGGTACCGGTCCAGCTCCTGACAGAGGAGTGGCAGCCTCTACTCTACATAAACCAGAGCCACTCCACTGGACCTCCTGAATGCCGCAGATATCCAGGCGGTACCGGTCCAGCTCCTGACAGAGGAGCGGCAGCCTCTACACAAACCAGAACCAGTCCACCGCACCTCCTGAATACCGCAGAGATCCAGGCGGTACTGGTCCAGCTCCTGACAGAGGAGTGGCAGCCTCTCCTCTACACCCACACACACCGGATCCACTTCACCGGACCTCCTGAATGCCGCAGAGATCCAGGCGGTACCGGTACAGCTCCTGACAGAGGAGTGGCAGCCTCTCCTCTACACCCACACACACCGGATCCACTTCACCGGACCTACTGAATACCGCAGAGATCCAGGCGGTACCGGTCCAGCTCCTGACAGAGGAGTGGCAGCCTCTACTCGACACAAACCAGAGCCACTCCACTGGACCTCCTGAATGCCGCAGATATCCAGGCGGTACCGGTCCAGCTCCTGACAGAGGAGCGGCAGCCTCTACACAAACCAGAACCAGTCCACCGCACCTCCTGAATACCGCAGAGATCCAGGAGGTACCGGTACACCTCCTGACAGAGGAGTGGCAGCCTCTCCTCTACACACACAAACAAGAACCACTCCACCGGACCTCCTGAATACCGTAGAGATCCAGGTGGTACCGGTCCAGCTCCCGACAGAGGAGCGGCAGTCTCTACTCTACACAAACCAGAGACACTCCACTGGACCTCCTGAAAACCGCAGAGATCCAGGCGGTACCGGTCCAGCTCCTGACAGAGGAGTGGCAGCCTCTCCTCTACACAAACCAGAGCCACTCCACCGGACCTCCTGAATACCGCAGAGATCCAGGCGGTACCGGTCCAGCTCCCGACAGAGGAGCGGCAGCCTCTCCTCTACTCTACACAAACCAGAACCACTCCACCAGACCTCCTGAATGCCGCAGAGATCCAGGCGGTACCGGTACAGCTCCTGACAGAGGAGTGGCAGCCTCTCCTCTACACCCACACACACCGGATCCACTCCACCGGACCTCCTGAATGCCACAGAGATCAAGGCGGTACTGGTACAGCTCCTGATAGAGGAGCGGCAGCCTTTACTCTACACAAACCAGAACGACTTCACCGGACCTCCTGAATACCGCAGAGAACCAGGCGGTACCGGTCCAGCTCCTGACAGAGGAGTGGCAGCCTCTACTCGACACAAACCAGAGCCACTCCACTGGACCTCCTGAATGCCGCAGATATCCAGGCGGTACCGGTCCAGCTCCTGACAGAGGAGCGGCAGCCTCTACACAAACCAGAACCAGTCCACCGCACCTCCTGAATACCGCAGAGATCCAGGCGGTACTGGTCCAGCTCCTTACAGAGGAGTGGCAGCCTCTCCTCTACACAAACCAGAGCCACTCCACCGGACCTCCTGAATGCCACAGAGATCCAGGCGGTACCAGTCCAGCTCCTGACAGAGGAGTGGCAGCCTCTACTCTACACAAACCAGAACCAGTCCACCGGACCTCCTGAATACCGCAGAGGTCCAGGAGGTACCGGTAAAGCTCCTGACAGAGAAGTGGCAGCCTCTACTTTACACAAACCAGAGCCACTCCACCGGACCTCCTGAATGCCAGAGAGATCCAGGCAGTACCGGTCCAGCTGCCGACAGAGGAGCGGCAGTCTCTCTACTCTACACAAACCAGAGCCACTTCACCGGACCTCCTGAATGCCGCAGAGATCCAGGCGGTACCGGTCCAGCTCCTGACAGAGGAGTGGCAGCCTCTACTCTACACAAACCAGAACCACTCCACCGGACCTCCTGAATGCCGCAGAGATCCAGGCGGTACCGGTACAGCTCCTGATAGAGGAGCGGATGCCTGTCCTCTACACAAACCAGAGCCACTTCACCGGACCTCCTGAATACCGCAGAGATCTAGGCAGTACCGGTACAGCTCCTGACAGAGGAGTGGCAGCCTCTCCTCTACACAAACCAGAACCAGTCCACCGCACCTCCTGAATACCGCAGAGATCCAGGCGGTACCGGTCCAGCTCCTAACAGAGGAGTGGCAGCCTCTACTCTACATAAACCAGAGCCACTCCACTGGACCTCCTGAATGCCGCAGATATCCAGGCGGTACCGGTCCAGCTCCTGACAGAGGAGCGGCAGCCTCTACACAAACCAGAACCAGTCCACCGCACCTCCTGAATGCCACAGAAAACCAGGCGGTACCGGTCCAGCTCCTGACAGAGGAGTGGCAGCCTCTCCTCTACACGCACCCACACCGGATCCACTTCACCGGACCTCCTGAATGCCGCAGAGATCCAGGCGGTACCGGTACAGCTCCTGACAGAGGAGTGGCAGCCTCTCCTCTACACCCACACACAACGGATCCACTTCACCGGACCTACTGAATACCGCAGAGATCCAGGCGGTACCGGTCCAGCTCCTGACAGAGGAGTGGCAGCCTCTACTCGACACAAACCAGAGCCACTCCACTGGACCTCCTGAATGCCGCAGATATCCAGGCGGTACCGGTCCAGCTCCTGACAGAGGAGCGGCAGCCTCTACACAAACCAGAACCAGTCCACCGCACCTCCTGAATACCGCAGAGATCCAGGAGGTACCGGTACAGCTCCTGACAGAGAAGTGGCAGCCTCTACTCTACACAAACCAGAACCACTCCACCGGACCTCCTGAATGCCGCAGAGATCCAGGCGGTACCGGTACAGCTCCTGATAGAGGAGCGGATGCCTGTCCTCTACACAAACCAGAGCCACTTCACCGGACCTCCTGAATACCGCAGAGATCTAGGCAGTACCGGTACAGCTCCTGACAGAGGAGTGGCAGCCTCTCCTCTACACAAACCAGAACCAGTCCACCGCACCTCCTGAATACCGCAGAGATCCAGGCGGTACCGGTCCAGCTCCTAACAGAGGAGTGGCAGCCTCTACTCTACATAAACCAGAGCCACTCCACTGGACCTCCTGAATGCCGCAGATATCCAGGCGGTACCGGTCCAGCTCCTGACAGAGGAGCGGCAGCCTCTACACAAACAAGAACCAGTCCACCGCACCTCCTGAATACCGCAGAGATCCAGGCGGTACTGGTCCAGCTCCTGACAGAGGAGTGGCAGCCTCTCCTCTACACCCACCCACACCGGATCCACTTCACCGGACCTCCTGAATGCCGCAGAGATCCAGGCGGTACCGGTACAGCTCCTGACAGAGGAGTGGCAGCCTCTACTCTACACAAACCAGAGCCACTCCACCAGACCTCCTGAATGCCAGAGAGATCCAGGCAGTACCGGTCCAGCTGCCGACAGAGGAGCGGCAGTCTCTCTACTCTACACAAACCAGAGCCACTTCACCGGACCTCCTGAATGCCGCAGAGATCCAGGCGGTACCGGTCCAGCTCCTGACAGAGGAGTGGCAGCCTCTACTCTACACAAACCAGAACCACTCCACCGGACCTCCTGAATGCCGCAGAGATCCAGGCGGTACCGGTACAGCTCCTGATAGAGGAGCGGATGCCTGTCCTCTACACAAACCAGAGCCACTTCACCGGACCTCCTGAATACCGCAGAGATCTAGGCGGTACCGGTACAGCTCCTGACAGAGGAGTGGCAGCCTCTCCTCTACACAAACCAGAACCAGTCCACCGCACCTCCTGAATACCGCAGAGATCTAGGCGGTACCGGTACAGCTCCTGACAGAGGAGTGGCAGCCTCTCCTCTACACAAACCAGAACCAGTCCACCGCACCTCCTGAATACCGCAGAGATCCAGGCGGTACCGGTCCAGCTCCTGACAGAGGAGTGGCAGCCTCTACTCTACATAAACCAGAGCCACTCCACTGGACCTCCTGAATGCCGCAGATATCCAGGCGGTACCGGTCCAGCTCCTGACAGAGGAGCGGCAGCCTCTACACAAACCAGAACCAGTCCACCGCACCTCCTGAATACCGCAGAGATCCAGGCGGTACTGGTCCAGCTCCTGACAGAGGAGTGGCAGCCTCTCCTCTACACCCACACACACCGGATCCACTTCACCGGACCTCCTGAATGCCGCAGAGATCCAGGCGGTACCGGTACAGCTCCTGACAGAGGAGTGGCAGCCTCTCCTCTACACCCACACACACCGGATCCACTTCACCGGACCTACTGAATACCGCAGAGATCCAGGCGGTACCGGTCCAGCTCCTGACAGAGGAGTGGCAGCCTCTACTCGACACAAACCAGAGCCACTCCACTGGACCTCCTGAATGCCGCAGATATCCAGGCGGTACCGGTCCAGCTCCTGACAGAGGAGCGGCAGCCTCTACACAAACCAGAACCAGTCCACCGCACCTCCTGAATACCGCAGAGATCCAGGAGGTACCGGTACACCTCCTGACAGAGGAGTGGCAGCCTCTCCTCTACACACACAAACAAGAACCACTCCACCGGACCTCCTGAATACCGTAGAGATCCAGGTGGTACCGGTCCAGCTCCCGACAGAGGAGCGGCAGTCTCTACTCTACACAAACCAGAGACACTCCACTGGACCTCCTGAAAACCGCAGAGATCCAGGCGGTACCGGTCCAGCTCCTGACAGAGGAGTGGCAGCCTCTCCTCTACACAAACCAGAGCCACTCCACCGGACCTCCTGAATACCGCAGAGATCCAGGCGGTACCGGTCCAGCTCCCGACAGAGGAGCGGCAGCCTCTCCTCTACTCTACACAAACCAGAACCACTCCACCAGACCTCCTGAATGCCGCAGAGATCCAGGCGGTACCGGTACAGCTCCTGACAGAGGAGTGGCAGCCTCTCCTCTACACCCACACACACCGGATCCACTCCACCGGACCTCCTGAATGCCACAGAGATCAAGGCGGTACTGGTACAGCTCCTGATAGAGGAGCGGCAGCCTTTACTCTACACAAACCAGAACGACTTCACCGGACCTCCTGAATACCGCAGAGAACCAGGCGGTACCGGTCCAGCTCCTGACAGAGGAGTGGCAGCCTCTACTCGACACAAACCAGAGCCACTCCACTGGACCTCCTGAATGCCGCAGATATCCAGGCGGTACCGGTCCAGCTCCTGACAGAGGAGCGGCAGCCTCTACACAAACCAGAACCAGTCCACCGCACCTCCTGAATACCGCAGAGATCCAGGCGGTACTGGTCCAGCTCCTTACAGAGGAGTGGCAGCCTCTCCTCTACACAAACCAGAGCCACTCCACCGGACCTCCTGAATGCCACAGAGATCCAGGCGGTACCAGTCCAGCTCCTGACAGAGGAGTGGCAGCCTCTACTCTACACAAACCAGAACCAGTCCACCGGACCTCCTGAATACCGCAGAGGTCCAGGAGGTACCGGTAAAGCTCCTGACAGAGAAGTGGCAGCCTCTACTTTACACAAACCAGAGCCACTCCACCGGACCTCCTGAATGCCAGAGAGATCCAGGCAGTACCGGTCCAGCTGCCGACAGAGGAGCGGCAGTCTCTCTACTCTACACAAACCAGAGCCACTTCACCGGACCTCCTGAATGCCGCAGAGATCCAGGCGGTACCGGTCCAGCTCCTGACAGAGGAGTGGCAGCCTCTACTCTACACAAACCAGAACCACTCCACCGGACCTCCTGAATGCCGCAGAGATCCAGGCGGTACCGGTACAGCTCCTGATAGAGGAGCGGATGCCTGTCCTCTACACAAACCAGAGCCACTTCACCGGACCTCCTGAATACCGCAGAGATCTAGGCAGTACCGGTACAGCTCCTGACAGAGGAGTGGCAGCCTCTCCTCTACACAAACCAGAACCAGTCCACCGCACCTCCTGAATACCGCAGAGATCCAGGCGGTACCGGTCCAGCTCCTAACAGAGGAGTGGCAGCCTCTACTCTACATAAACCAGAGCCACTCCACTGGACCTCCTGAATGCCGCAGATATCCAGGCGGTACCGGTCCAGCTCCTGACAGAGGAGCGGCAGCCTCTACACAAACCAGAACCAGTCCACCGCACCTCCTGAATGCCACAGAAAACCAGGCGGTACCGGTCCAGCTCCTGACAGAGGAGTGGCAGCCTCTCCTCTACACGCACCCACACCGGATCCACTTCACCGGACCTCCTGAATGCCGCAGAGATCCAGGCGGTACCGGTACAGCTCCTGACAGAGGAGTGGCAGCCTCTCCTCTACACCCACACACACCGGATCCACTTCACCGGACCTACTGAATACCGCAGAGATCCAGGCGGTACCGGTCCAGCTCCTGACAGAGGAGTGGCAGCCTCTACTCTACACAAACCAGAACCACTCCACCGGACCTCCTGAATGCCGCAGAGATCCAGGCGGTACCGGTACAGCTCCTGATAGAGGAGCGGATGCCTGTCCTCTACACAAACCAGAGCCACTTCACCGGACCTCCTGAATACCGCAGAGATCTAGGCGGTACCGGTACAGCTCCTGACAGAGGAGTGGCAGCCTCTCCTCTACACAAATCAGAACCAGTCCACCGCACCTCCTGAATACCGCAGAGATCCAGGCGGTACCGGTCCAGCTCCTGACAGAGGAGTGGCAGCCTCTACTCTACATAAACCAGAGCCACTCCACTAGACCTCCTGAATGCCGCAGATATCCAGGCGGTACCGGTCCAGCTCCTGACAGAGGAGCGGCAGCCTCTACACAAACCAGAACCAGTCCACCGCACCTCCTGAATACCGCAGAGATCCAGGCGGTACTGGTCCAGCTCCTGACAGAGGAGTGGCAGCCTCTCCTCTACACCCACCCACACCGGATCCACTTCACCGGACCTCCTGAATGCCGCAGAGATCCAGGCGGTACCGGTACAGCTCCTGACAGAGGAGTGGCAGCCTCTCCTCTACACCCACACACACCGGATCCACTTCACAGGACCTACTGAATACCGCAGAGATCCAGGCGGTACCGGTCCAGCTCCTGACAGAGGAGTGGCAGCCTCTACTCGACACAAACCAGAGCCACTCCACTGGACCTCCTGAATGCCGCAGATATCCAGGCGGTACCGGTCCAGCTCCTGACAGAGGAGCGGCAGCCTCTCCTCTACACACACAAACAAGAACCACTCCACCGGACCTCCTGAATACCGTAGAGATCCAGGTGGTACCGGTCCAGCTCCCGACAGAGGAGCGGCAGTCTCTACTCTACACAAACCAGAGACACTCCACTGGACCTCCTGAAAACCGCAGAGATCCAGGCGGTACCGGTCCAGCTCCTGACAGAGGAGTGGCAGCCTCTCCTCTACACAAACCAGAGCCACTCCACCGGACCTCCTGAATACCGCAGAGATCCAGGCGGTACCGGTCCAGCTCCCGACAGAGGAGCGGCAGCCTCTCCTCTACTCTACACAAACCAGAACCACTCCACCAGACCTCCTGAATGCCGCAGAGATCCAAGCGGTACCGGTACAGCTCCTGACAGAGGAGTGGCAGCCTCTCGTCTACACCCACACACACCGGATCCACTCCACCGGACCTCCTGAATGCCACAGAGATCAAGGCGGTACTGGTACAGCTCCTGACAGAGGAGCGGCAGCCTTTACTCTACACAAACCAGGACCACTTCACCGGACCTCCTGAATACCGCAGAGAACCAGGCGGTACCGGTCCAGCTCCTGACAGAGGAGTGGCAGCCTCTACTCGACACAAACCAGAGCCACTCCACTGGACCTCCTGAATGCCGCAGATATCCAGGCGGTACCGGTCCAGTTCCTGACAGAGGAGCGGCAGCCTCTACACAAACCAGAACCAGTCCACCGCACCTCCTGAATACCGCAGAGATCCAGGCGGTACTGGTCCAGCTCCTTACAGAGGAGTGGCAGCCTCTCCTCTACACAAACCAGAGCCACTCCACCGGACCTCCTGAATGCCACAGAGATCCAGGCGGTACCAGTCCAGCTCCTGACAGAGGAGTGGCAGCCTCTACTCTACACAAACCAGAACCAGTCCACCGGACCTCCTGAATACCGCAGAGGTCCAGGAGGTACCGGTAAAGCTCCTGACAGAGAAGTGGCAGCCTCTACTCTACACAAACCAGAGCCACTCCACCAGACCTCCTGAATGCCAGAGAGATCCAGGCAGTACCGGTCCAGCTGCCGACAGAGGAGCGGCAGTCTCTCTACTCTACACAAACCAGAGCCACTTCACCGGACCTCCTGAATGCCGCAGAGATCCAGGCGGTACCGGTCCAGCTCCTGACAGAGGAGTGGCAGCCTCTACTCTACACAAACCAGAACCACTCCACCGGACCTCCTGAATGCCGCAGAGATCCAGGCGGTACCGGTACAGCTCCTGATAGAGGAGCGGATGCCTGTCCTCTACACAAACCAGAGCCACTTCACCGGACCTCCTGAATACCGCAGAGATCAAGGCGGTACCGGTAGAGCTCCTGACAGAGGAGTGGCAGCCTCTCCTCTACACAAACCAGAACCAGTCCACCGCACCTCCTGAATACCGCAGAGATCCAGGCGGTACCGGTCCAGCTCCTGACAGAGGAGTGGCAGCCTCTACTCTACATAAACCAGAGCCACTCCACTGGACCTCCTGAATGCCGCAGATATCCAGGCGGTACCGGTCCAGCTCCTGACAGAGGAGCGGCAGCCTCTACACAAACCAGAACCAGTCCACCGCACCTCCTGAATACCGCAGAGATCCAGGCGGTACTGGTCCAGCTCCTGACAGAGGAGTGGCAGCCTCTCCTCTACACCCACACACACCGGATCCACTTCACCGGACCTCCTGAATGCCGCAGAGATCCAGGCGGTACCGGTACAGCTCCTGACAGAGGAGTGGCAGCCTCTCCTCTACACCCACACACAACGGATCCACTTCACCGGACCTACTGAATACCGCAGAGATCCAGGCGGTACCGGTCCAGCTCCTGACAGAGGAGTGGCAGCCTCTACTCGACACAAACCAGAGCCACTCCACTGGACCTCCTGAATGCCGCAGATATCCAGGCGGTACCGGTCCAGCTCCTGACAGAGGAGCGGCAGCCTCTACACAAACCAGAACCAGTCCACCGCACCTCCTGAATACCGCAGAGATCCAGGAGGTACCGGTACAGCTCCTGACAGAGAAGTGGCAGCCTCTACTCTACACAAACCAGAACCACTCCACCGGACCTCCTGAATGCCGCAGAGATCCAGGCGGTACCGGTACAGCTCCTGATAGAGGAGCGGATGCCTGTCCTCTACACAAACCAGAGCCACTTCACCGGACCTCCTGAATACCGCAGAGATCTAGGCAGTACCGGTACAGCTCCTGACAGAGGAGTGGCAGCCTCTCCTCTACACAAACCAGAACCAGTCCACCGCACCTCCTGAATACCGCAGAGATCCAGGCGGTACC
Organism: Petromyzon marinus; assembly: GCF_048934315.1. NCBI lineage: Eukaryota > Metazoa > Chordata > Hyperoartia > Petromyzontiformes > Petromyzontidae > Petromyzon > Petromyzon marinus. Next base: position 3,012,234 of record NC_133738.1, read on the forward strand.
GGTCCAGCTCCTAACAGAGGAGTGGCAGCCTCTACTCTACATAAACCAGAGCCACTCCACTGGACCTCCTGAATGCCGCAGATATCCAGGCGGTACCGGTCCAGCTCCTGACAGAGGAGCGGCAGCCTCTACACAAACAAGAACCAGTCCACCGCACCTCCTGAATACCGCAGAGATCCAGGCGGTACTGGTCCAGCTCCTGACAGAGGAGTGGCAGCCTCTCCTCTACACCCACCCACACCGGATCCACTTCACCGGACCTCCTGAATGCCGCAGAGATCCAGGCGGTACCGGTACAGCTCCTGACAGAGGAGTGGCAGCCTCTACTCTACACAAACCAGAGCCACTCCACCAGACCTCCTGAATGCCAGAGAGATCCAGGCAGTACCGGTCCAGCTGCCGACAGAGGAGCGGCAGTCTCTCTACTCTACACAAACCAGAGCCACTTCACCGGACCTCCTGAATGCCGCAGAGATCCAGGCGGTACCGGTCCAGCTCCTGACAGAGGAGTGGCAGCCTCTACTCTACACAAACCAGAACCACTCCACCGGACCTCCTGAATGCCGCAGAGATCCAGGCGGTACCGGTACAGCTCCTGATAGAGGAGCGGATGCCTGTCCTCTACACAAACCAGAGCCACTTCACCGGACCTCCTGAATACCGCAGAGATCTAGGCGGTACCGGTACAGCTCCTGACAGAGGAGTGGCAGCCTCTCCTCTACACAAACCAGAACCAGTCCACCGCACCTCCTGAATACCGCAGAGATCTAGGCGGTACCGGTACAGCTCCTGACAGAGGAGTGGCAGCCTCTCCTCTACACAAACCAGAACCAGTCCACCGCACCTCCTGAATACCGCAGAGATCCAGGCGGTACCGGTCCAGCTCCTGACAGAGGAGTGGCAGCCTCTACTCTACATAAACCAGAGCCACTCCACTGGACCTCCTGAATGCCGCAGATATCCAGGCGGTACCGGTCCAGCTCCTGACAGAGGAGCGGCAGCCTCTACACAAACCAGAACCAGTCCACCGCACCTCCTGAATACCGCAGAGATCCAGGCGGTACTGGTCCAGCTCCTGACAGAGGAGTGGCAGCCTCTCCTCTACACCCACACACACCGGATCCACTTCACCGGACCTCCTGAATGCCGCAGAGATCCAGGCGGTACCGGTACAGCTCCTGACAGAGGAGTGGCAGCCTCTCCTCTACACCCACACACACCGGATCCACTTCACCGGACCTACTGAATACCGCAGAGATCCAGGCGGTACCGGTCCAGCTCCTGACAGAGGAGTGGCAGCCTCTACTCGACACAAACCAGAGCCACTCCACTGGACCTCCTGAATGCCGCAGATATCCAGGCGGTACCGGTCCAGCTCCTGACAGAGGAGCGGCAGCCTCTACACAAACCAGAACCAGTCCACCGCACCTCCTGAATACCGCAGAGATCCAGGAGGTACCGGTACAGCTCCTGACAGAGAAGTGGCAGCCTCTACTCTACACAAACCAGAGCCACTCCACCGGACGTCCTGAATGCCAGAGAGATCCAGGCGGTAGCGGTACACCTCCTGACAGAGGAGTGGCAGCCTCTACACAAACCAGAACCAGTCCACCGCACCTCCTGAATACCGCAGAGATCCAGGAGGTACCGGTACAGCTCCTGACAGAGAAGTGGCAGCCTCTACTCTACACAAACCACAGCCACTCCACCGGACGTCCTGAATGCCAGAGAGATCCAGGCGGTAGCGGTACACCTCCTGACAGAGGAGTGGCAGCCTCTCCTCTACACACACAAACAAGAACCACTCCACCGGACCTCCTGAATACCGTAGAGATCCAGGAGGTACCGGTCCAGCTCCTGACAGAGGAGTGGCAGCCTCTCCTCTACACAAACCAGAGCCACTCCACCGGACCTCCTGAATACCGCAGAGATCCAGGCGGTACCGGTCCAGCTCCCGACAGAGGAGCGGCAGCCTCTCCTCTACTCTACACAAACCAGAACCACTCCACCAGACCTCCTGAATGCCGCAGAGATCCAGGCGGTACCGGTACAGCTCCTGACAGAGGAGTGGCAGCCTCTCCTCTACACCCACACACACCGGATCCACTCCACCGGACCTCCTGAATGCCACAGAGATCAAGGCGGTACTGGTACAGCTCCTGATAGAGGAGCGGCAGCCTTTACTCTACACAAACCAGAACGACTTCACCGGACCTCCTGAATACCGCAGAGAACCAGGCGGTACCGGTCCAGCTCCTGACAGAGGAGTGGCAGCCTCTACTCGACACAAACCAGAGCCACTCCACTGGACCTCCTGAATGCCGCAGATATCCAGGCGGTACCGGTCCAGCTCCTGACAGAGGAGCGGCAGCCTCTACACAAACCAGAACCAGTCCACCGCACCTCCTGAATACCGCAGAGATCCAGGCGGTACTGGTCCAGCTCCTTACAGAGGAGTGGCAGCCTCTCCTCTACACAAACCAGAGCCACTCCACCGGACCTCCTGAATGCCACAGAGATCCAGGCGGTACCAGTCCAGCTCCTGACAGAGGAGTGGCAGCCTCTACTCTACACAAACCAGAACCAGTCCACCGGACCTCCTGAATACCGCAGAGGTCCAGGAGGTACCGGTAAAGCTCCTGACAGAGAAGTGGCAGCCTCTACTCTACACAAACCAGAGCCACTCCACCGGACCTCCTGAATGCCAGAGAGATCCAGGCAGTACCGGTCCAGCTGCCGACAGAGGAGCGGCAGTCTCTCTACTCTACACAAACCAGAGCCACTTCACCGGACCTCCTGAATGCCGCAGAGATCCAGGCGGTACCGGTCCAGCTCCTGACAGAGGAGTGGCAGCCTCTACTCTACACAAACCAGAACCACTCCACCGGACCTCCTGAATGCCGCAGAGATCCAGGCGGTACCGGTACAGCTCCTGATAGAGGAGCGGATGCCTGTCCTCTACACAAACCAGAGCCACTTCACCGGACCTCCTGAATACCGCAGAGATCTAGGCAGTACCGGTACAGCTCCTGACAGAGGAGTGGCAGCCTCTCCTCTACACAAACCAGAACCAGTCCACCGCACCTCCTGAATACCGCAGAGATCCAGGCGGTACCGGTCCAGCTCCTAACAGAGGAGTGGCAGCCTCTACTCTACATAAACCAGAGCCACTCCACTGGACCTCCTGAATGCCGCAGATATCCAGGCGGTACCGGTCCAGCTCCTGACAGAGGAGCGGCAGCCTCTACACAAACCAGAACCAGTCCACCGCACCTCCTGAATGCCACAGAAAACCAGGCGGTACCGGTCCAGCTCCTGACAGAGGAGTGGCAGCCTCTCCTCTACACGCACCCACACCGGATCCACTTCACCGGACCTCCTGAATGCCGCAGAGATCCAGGCGGTACCGGTACAGCTCCTGACAGAGGAGTGGCAGCCTCTCCTCTACACCCACACACACCGGATCCACTTCACCGGACCTACTGAATACCGCAGAGATCCAGGCGGTACCGGTCCAGCTCCTGACAGAGGAGTGGCAGCCTCTACTCTACACAAACCAGAACCACTCCACCGGACCTCCTGAATGCCGCAGAGATCCAGGCGGTACCGGTACAGCTCCTGATAGAGGAGCGGATGCCTGTCCTCTACACAAACCAGAGCCACTTCACCGGACCTCCTGAATACCGCAGAGATCTAGGCGGTACCGGTACAGCTCCTGACAGAGGAGTGGCAGCCTCTCCTCTACACAAATCAGAACCAGTCCACCGCACCTCCTGAATACCGCAGAGATCCAGGCGGTACCGGTCCAGCTCCTGACAGAGGAGTGGCAGCCTCTACTCTACATAAACCAGAGCCACTCCACTAGACCTCCTGAATGCCGCAGATATCCAGGCGGTACCGGTCCAGCTCCTGACAGAGGAGCGGCAGCCTCTACACAAACCAGAACCAGTCCACCGCACCTCCTGAATACCGCAGAGATCCAGGCGGTACTGGTCCAGCTCCTGACAGAGGAGTGGCAGCCTCTCCTCTACACCCACCCACACCGGATCCACTTCACCGGACCTCCTGAATGCCGCAGAGATCCAGGCGGTACCGGTACAGCTCCTGACAGAGGAGTGGCAGCCTCTCCTCTACACCCACACACACCGGATCCACTTCACAGGACCTACTGAATACCGCAGAGATCCAGGCGGTACCGGTCCAGCTCCTGACAGAGGAGTGGCAGCCTCTACTCGACACAAACCAGAGCCACTCCACTGGACCTCCTGAATGCCGCAGATATCCAGGCGGTACCGGTCCAGCTCCTGACAGAGGAGCGGCAGCCTCTCCTCTACACACACAAACAAGAACCACTCCACCGGACCTCCTGAATACCGTAGAGATCCAGGTGGTACCGGTCCAGCTCCCGACAGAGGAGCGGCAGTCTCTACTCTACACAAACCAGAGACACTCCACTGGACCTCCTGAAAACCGCAGAGATCCAGGCGGTACCGGTCCAGCTCCTGACAGAGGAGTGGCAGCCTCTCCTCTACACAAACCAGAGCCACTCCACCGGACCTCCTGAATACCGCAGAGATCCAGGCGGTACCGGTCCAGCTCCCGACAGAGGAGCGGCAGCCTCTCCTCTACTCTACACAAACCAGAACCACTCCACCAGACCTCCTGAATGCCGCAGAGATCCAAGCGGTACCGGTACAGCTCCTGACAGAGGAGTGGCAGCCTCTCGTCTACACCCACACACACCGGATCCACTCCACCGGACCTCCTGAATGCCACAGAGATCAAGGCGGTACTGGTACAGCTCCTGACAGAGGAGCGGCAGCCTTTACTCTACACAAACCAGGACCACTTCACCGGACCTCCTGAATACCGCAGAGAACCAGGCGGTACCGGTCCAGCTCCTGACAGAGGAGTGGCAGCCTCTACTCGACACAAACCAGAGCCACTCCACTGGACCTCCTGAATGCCGCAGATATCCAGGCGGTACCGGTCCAGTTCCTGACAGAGGAGCGGCAGCCTCTACACAAACCAGAACCAGTCCACCGCACCTCCTGAATACCGCAGAGATCCAGGCGGTACTGGTCCAGCTCCTTACAGAGGAGTGGCAGCCTCTCCTCTACACAAACCAGAGCCACTCCACCGGACCTCCTGAATGCCACAGAGATCCAGGCGGTACCAGTCCAGCTCCTGACAGAGGAGTGGCAGCCTCTACTCTACACAAACCAGAACCAGTCCACCGGACCTCCTGAATACCGCAGAGGTCCAGGAGGTACCGGTAAAGCTCCTGACAGAGAAGTGGCAGCCTCTACTCTACACAAACCAGAGCCACTCCACCAGACCTCCTGAATGCCAGAGAGATCCAGGCAGTACCGGTCCAGCTGCCGACAGAGGAGCGGCAGTCTCTCTACTCTACACAAACCAGAGCCACTTCACCGGACCTCCTGAATGCCGCAGAGATCCAGGCGGTACCGGTCCAGCTCCTGACAGAGGAGTGGCAGCCTCTACTCTACACAAACCAGAACCACTCCACCGGACCTCCTGAATGCCGCAGAGATCCAGGCGGTACCGGTACAGCTCCTGATAGAGGAGCGGATGCCTGTCCTCTACACAAACCAGAGCCACTTCACCGGACCTCCTGAATACCGCAGAGATCAAGGCGGTACCGGTAGAGCTCCTGACAGAGGAGTGGCAGCCTCTCCTCTACACAAACCAGAACCAGTCCACCGCACCTCCTGAATACCGCAGAGATCCAGGCGGTACCGGTCCAGCTCCTGACAGAGGAGTGGCAGCCTCTACTCTACATAAACCAGAGCCACTCCACTGGACCTCCTGAATGCCGCAGATATCCAGGCGGTACCGGTCCAGCTCCTGACAGAGGAGCGGCAGCCTCTACACAAACCAGAACCAGTCCACCGCACCTCCTGAATACCGCAGAGATCCAGGCGGTACTGGTCCAGCTCCTGACAGAGGAGTGGCAGCCTCTCCTCTACACCCACACACACCGGATCCACTTCACCGGACCTCCTGAATGCCGCAGAGATCCAGGCGGTACCGGTACAGCTCCTGACAGAGGAGTGGCAGCCTCTCCTCTACACCCACACACAACGGATCCACTTCACCGGACCTACTGAATACCGCAGAGATCCAGGCGGTACCGGTCCAGCTCCTGACAGAGGAGTGGCAGCCTCTACTCGACACAAACCAGAGCCACTCCACTGGACCTCCTGAATGCCGCAGATATCCAGGCGGTACCGGTCCAGCTCCTGACAGAGGAGCGGCAGCCTCTACACAAACCAGAACCAGTCCACCGCACCTCCTGAATACCGCAGAGATCCAGGAGGTACCGGTACAGCTCCTGACAGAGAAGTGGCAGCCTCTACTCTACACAAACCAGAACCACTCCACCGGACCTCCTGAATGCCGCAGAGATCCAGGCGGTACCGGTACAGCTCCTGATAGAGGAGCGGATGCCTGTCCTCTACACAAACCAGAGCCACTTCACCGGACCTCCTGAATACCGCAGAGATCTAGGCAGTACCGGTACAGCTCCTGACAGAGGAGTGGCAGCCTCTCCTCTACACAAACCAGAACCAGTCCACCGCACCTCCTGAATACCGCAGAGATCCAGGCGGTACCGGTCCAGCTCCTAACAGAGGAGTGGCAGCCTCTACTCTACATAAACCAGAGCCACTCCACTGGACCTCCTGAATGCCGCAGATATCCAGGCGGTACCGGTCCAGCTCCTGACAGAGGAGCGGCAGCCTCTACACAAACAAGAACCAGTCCACCGCACCTCCTGAATACCGCAGAGATCCAGGCGGTACTGGTCCAGCTCCTGACAGAGGAGTGGCAGCCTCTCCTCTACACCCACCCACACCGGATCCACTTCACCGGACCTCCTGAATGCCGCAGAGATCCAGGCGGTACCGGTACAGCTCCTGACAGAGGAGTGGCAGCCTCTACTCTACACAAACCAGAGCCACTCCACCAGACCTCCTGAATGCCAGAGAGATCCAGGCAGTACCGGTCCAGCTGCCGACAGAGGAGCGGCAGTCTCTCTACTCTACACAAACCAGAGCCACTTCACCGGACCTCCTGAATGCCGCAGAGATCCAGGCGGTACCGGTCCAGCTCCTGACAGAGGAGTGGCAGCCTCTACTCTACACAAACCAGAACCACTCCACCGGACCTCCTGAATGCCGCAGAGATCCAGGCGGTACCGGTACAGCTCCTGATAGAGGAGCGGATGCCTGTCCTCTACACAAACCAGAGCCACTTCACCGGACCTCCTGAATACCGCAGAGATCTAGGCGGTACCGGTACAGCTCCTGACAGAGGAGTGGCAGCCTCTCCTCTACACAAACCAGAACCAGTCCACCGCACCTCCTGAATACCGCAGAGATCTAGGCGGTACCGGTACAGCTCCTGACAGAGGAGTGGCAGCCTCTCCTCTACACAAACCAGAACCAGTCCACCGCACCTCCTGAATACCGCAGAGATCCAGGCGGTACCGGTCCAGCTCCTGACAGAGGAGTGGCAGCCTCTACTCTACATAAACCAGAGCCACTCCACTGGACCTCCTGAATGCCGCAGATATCCAGGCGGTACCGGTCCAGCTCCTGACAGAGGAGCGGCAGCCTCTACACAAACCAGAACCAGTCCACCGCACCTCCTGAATACCGCAGAGATCCAGGCGGTACTGGTCCAGCTCCTGACAGAGGAGTGGCAGCCTCTCCTCTACACCCACACACACCGGATCCACTTCACCGGACCTCCTGAATGCCGCAGAGATCCAGGCGGTACCGGTACAGCTCCTGACAGAGGAGTGGCAGCCTCTCCTCTACACCCACACACACCGGATCCACTTCACCGGACCTACTGAATACCGCAGAGATCCAGGCGGTACCGGTCCAGCTCCTGACAGAGGAGTGGCAGCCTCTACTCGACACAAACCAGAGCCACTCCACTGGACCTCCTGAATGCCGCAGATATCCAGGCGGTACCGGTCCAGCTCCTGACAGAGAAGTGGCAGCCTCTACTCTACACAAACCAGAGCCACTCCACCGGACGTCCTGATTGCCAGAGAGATCCAGGCGGTAGCGGTACACCTCCTGACAGAGGAGTGGCAGCCTCTCCTCTACACACACAAACAAGAACCACTCCACCGGACCTCCTGAATACCGTAGAGATCCAGGTGGTACCGGTCCAGCTCCCGACAGAGGAGCGGCAGTCTCTACTCTACACAAACCAGAGACACTCCACTGGACCTCCTGAAAACCGCAGAGATCCAGGCGGTACCGGTCCAGCTCCTGACAGAGGAGTGGCATCCTCTCCTCTACACAAACCAGAGCCACTCCACCGGATCTCCTGAATACCGCAGAGATCCAGGCGGTACCGGTCCAGCTCCCGACAGAGGAGCGGCAGCCTCTCCTCTACTCTACACAAACCAGAACCACTCCACCAGACCTCCTGAATGCCGCAGAGATCCAGGCGGTACCGGTACAGCTCCTGACAGAGGAGTAGCAGCCTCTCCTCTACACCCACACACACTGGATCCACTCCACCGGACCTCCTGAATGCCACAGAGATCAAGGCGGTACTGGTACAGCTCCTGACAGAGGAGCGGCAGCCTTTACTCTACACAAACCAGAACCACTTCACCGGACCTCCTGAATACCGCAGAGAACCAGGCGGTACCGGTCCAGCTCCTGACAGAGGAGTGGCAGCCTCTACTCGACACAAACCAGAGCCACTCCACTGGACCTCCTGAAAACCGCAGAGATCCAGGCGGTACCGGTCCAGCTCCTGACAGAGGAGTGGCAGCCTCTCCTCTACACAAACCAGAGCCACTCCACCGGACCTCCTGAATACCGCAGAGATCCAGGCGGTACCGGTCCAGCTCCCGACAGAGGAGCGGCAGCCTCTCCTCTACTCTACACAAACCAGAACCACTCCACCAGACCTCTTGAATGCCGCAGAGATCCAGGCGGTACCGGTACAGCTCCTGACAGAGGAGTGGCAGCCTCTTCTCTACACCCACACACACCGGATCCACTCCACCGGACCTCCTGAATGCCACAGAGATCAAGGCGGTACTGGTACAGCTCCTGACAGAGGAGCGGCAGCCTTTACTCTACACAAACCAGAACCACTTCACCGGACCTCCTGAATACCGCAGAGAACCAGGCGGTACCGGTCCAGCTCCTGACAGAGGAGTGGCAGCCTCTACTCGACACAAACCAGAGCCACTCCACTGGACCTCCTGAATGCCGCAGATATCCAGGCGGTACCGGTCCAGCTCCTGACAGAGGAGCGGCAGCCTCTACACAAACCAGAACCAGTCCACCGCACCTCCTGAATACCGCAGAGATCCAGGCGGTACTGGTCCAGCTCCTGACAGAGGAGTGGCAGCCTCTACTCTACACAAACCAGAACCAGTCCACCGGACCTCCTGAATACCGCAGAGGTCCAGGAGGTACCGGTAAAACTCCTGACAGAGAAGTGGCAGCCTCTACTCTACACAAACCAGAGCCACTCCACCGGACCTCCTGAATGCCAGAGAGATCCAGGCGGTAGCGGTACAGCTCCTGACAGAGGAGCGGCAGCCTCTCCTCTACACACACAAACCAGAACCACTCCACCGGACCTCCTGAATGCCGCAGAGATCCAGGCGGTACTGGTCCAGCTCCCGACACAGGAGCGGCAGTCTCTCTCCTCTACACAAACCAGAGCCACTCCACCGGACCTCCTGAAGGCCGCAAGAGATCCAGGCGGTACCGGTCCAGCTCCTGACAGAGGAGTGGCAGCCTCTACTCGACACAAACCAGAGCCACTCCACTGGACCTCCTACATGCCGCAGATATCCAGGCGGTACCGGTCCAGCTCCTGACAGAGGAGCGGCAGCCTCTACTCGACACAAACCAGAGCCACTCCACTGGACCTCCTGAATGCCGCAGATATCCAGGCAGTACTGGTACAGCTCCTGACAGAGGAGTGGCAGCCTCTACTCGACACAAACCAGAGCCACTCCACTGGACCTCCTGAATACCGCAGAGATCCAGGAGGTACCGGTCCAGCTCCTGACAGAGGAGCGGCAGCCTCTACTCTACACAAACAAACCAGATCCACTCCACCGGACCTCCTGAATGCCGCAGAGATCCAGGCGGTACCGGTCCAGCTCCTGACAGAGGAGTGGCAGCCTCTACTCTACACAAACCAGAGCTACTCCACCGGACCTCCTGAATCCCGCAGAGATCCAGGCGGTACTGGTACAGCTCCTGACAGAAGAGCGGCAGCCTCTACTCTACACAAACCAGAACCACTCCACCGGACCTCCTGAATGCCACAGAGATCCGGGCGGTACCGGTCCAACTCCCAACAGAGGAGTAGGCAGCCTCTCCTCCGCAGCGAGCGTTCGGACATTCCACGTGGCCGCGCGAAGTGGTTCTGCTTCTTGAGGCACCCTGAGGGTGAGGATTCAGTCTCCCGGCAGAGTCGACACATCATCATCAGCAGATAATGCTGCTGCTGATGATGCTGCTGATGATGCTGTTGATGATGATGCTACCACTTATGATGCAGCTAATGCGACTGGTGATGCTACCGATGATGATGATGCTGCTGCTGATGATGCTGTTGCTGATGATCATGCTACTGATGATGATGGTAATGCCACTGATGATAATGATGATATTGCTACTGATGATAATGCTACTGATTATATTGCTACTGATGATAGTGGTGATGATGATGGCACTGCTACTGATGATGATATTGCTACTGATGATGCTGATATAGCTACTGATGATAGTGGTGATGATGATGATGATATTGCTACTGATGATCATTTTGCTACTGATGATGCTGATATAGCTACTGATGATGATGACACTGCTACTGATGATGACACTGCTAATGATGATGATGCTACTGATGATGCCGATATTGCTACTGATGATGATGATGCTGCTGCTGATGATGCTATTGCTACTGATGATGATGATGCTGCTGATGATGATATTGCTGATGATGATGATGCTACTGATGATGATGATGCTGATGATAGTGGTGATGATGATCATCATCAGCATCACTCACCCGACAGAAAGCTCCATTCTGGCATGGACTCGAGATGCAGGCGTTCCTCTGCAGTCCGACTGCGCACACAGACACAGGCAAAGGTCACCCAGGTAGCCTCTGGCAGGGCTGTAGGGGCAAGTGCTGTTAGTAGCGAGTAGCAGCAGCAGTGTCTATGTACTACACACACCACACACAGACAAAGCTCCCCCAGGTAGCCTCTAGCAGGGCTGTAGGGGCAAGTGCTGTTAGTAGCGAGTAGCAGCAGCAGTGTCTATGTACTACACACACCACACACAGACAAAGCTACCCCAGGTAGCCTCTAGCAGGGCTGCAGGGGCAAGTGCTGTTAGTAGCGAGTAGCAGCAGCAGTGTCTATGTGCTAGACACACCACGCACAGACAAAGCTACCCCAGGTAGCCTCTAGCAGGGCTGTAGGGGCAAGTGCTGTTAGTAGCGAGTAGCATCAGCAGTGTCTATGTACTACACACACCACACACACAGACAAAGCTCCCCCAGGTAGCCTCTAGCAGGGCTGCAGGGGCAAGTGCTGTTAGTAGCGAGTAGCAGCAGCAGTGTCTATGTACTACACACACCACACACAGACAAAGCTACCCCAGGAAGCCTCTAGCAGGGCTGCAGGGGCAAGTGCTGTTAGCGAGCACCTATGAAGGCTGCTGACACTGGTGGTACACACAGGGTGGGTGGTCAGGACCACGCCCGACCGCCTTTGTCTCTCCCCCAGTGCTACACCGCTACACCGCTACACCAGGCAACTCATTTGAGGCTGAGTCAACCTAGGCGAGGGCCAGGACCGGTTCAGATAATCGCTATCACTGGGTGGTGGTGGTGGTCGTGAGCAGGTTCGGAGCACAGCGGCGTCGAGCTAATCACTGCACCAACACACCACCAACACACCACCAACACACCACCAACACACACACCAACACACACACCACACACACACACACCACACACACACCACCAACACACACACACCACTAACACACCACCAACACACCACCAACACACACACCAACACACACACACCACACACACACACCAAACACACACCACCAACACACACACCAACACACACACCACTAACACACCACCAACACACACACCACCAACACACCACTAACACACACACACCAACACACACACCAACACACACACACACCAACACACACACACCAACAGACCAACACACACACACACCAACACACACACACCAACACACACACCAACACACACCAACACACAACAACAACAACTGCCATTCGCCACTAAGTGGCGGTGACGTCACCACGACGCTTGTGCCAGGCTATGTGCACCTTGAGGCCACGTGAAGTGTCGAAAGCCCGCTGGCAGGAGGTCACGGGGCAGACCCAGGTGCCACGGCGGATCGACTGACTGAGATGACTGGCTGATGCACCACCTGTGCCCCCTACTGTGCCAACCTGCTGTGCTTTAGCCACCCGGCGCTCCGCTCGTTGTTGTGAGCGTCGCTCCTACGCCCTCCGCTGTTGTTGGAGGGCGACTGCCTCCAACTGCCCAGTAGCATCCTTCACGAGCCTCCTCCACAGAGGCCGATCTTGACACCGCTGGTACCAGTCATCGGCAAGTCCACTCAGCTCCACGTCCTCCTGTACCACATCACTCCATCTCTTCTCTAGCCCGTGCCGCGCCCGCTTAGCCCCCTCAATCCGGCCAAACAAAAGCTGTTTCGGCATGCGGTGGCTGGGCATGCGGGCTACATGACCCAGCCATCGCAGCCTTGCCTGCCGGAGGAGCTCACCGATGGGACCCTGCCCAGATCTTTCAAGGATTTGTGAGCTCCTCACACAATCCAGTCTGGTTAAACCCAGGATGGATCGTAGGCAGGCCAGCCTAAATGTTTCCAACCGGCGAAGATGTTCCATTAGGGGGGTCCACGTTTCGCAAGCGTAGAGAAGGGAGGGAATGACCGTGGCCGAGAAGACCTGAAGCTTAGTGCGGAGCGACAGACCAGGTAGCTTCCACACAGCGTTACGCAACCGATGAAAAGATATTGCCGCTTGACTGATTCGGAGTGAGACCTCTGCTGTTAAACTGGAGCCAGTCATAAGCACACTGCCCAGGTATGGGAAACTCTCCACTCTCTCCACAACTGCCCCATCACCGATTGGGAGTTGTGGGGGTGGAGTGTCCGATGGTACAAAATACCCAGGCAGGTGCTTAGTTTTGGTGGGGCTGATGGTAAGGCCCCACCTCTTAGTGGCACGCTCCAGTCTCAGCAGCAGCGTCTCCAACTCCTCCTCTGACTGAGCAGCTATTACCAAATCATCAGCATACATAACGTGGTTGAGCAATAGGGAGCCATCCTTTGACCGCACCCGGGCATCGATTAGCCTCCCATTATATCTGTACCATATGGAGATTCCCCCGGTACAGCTAGTGAAGGCTTCACGAACTACGTGGTCAAAATAGATGTTAAATAATGTGGGAGCCAGAGGACATCCCTGTCGCACCCCAAGGTGTACAGGGAATGGCTCTGACTCCCGGCCACGTAGTTTTACCCGGGCCCGCTCACCATCATGAAGGTCCTTAATGATCGTGAGCAGAGGGTCAGGTACTCCAAAAGCACGAAGAACGACCCAGAGCCCAGGCCTACTGATGGTATCATAAGCCTTGACCAGGTCAATAAAGCAGAGATGTAGGTCTTGTTGGAATTCCCTACACCTCTGCTGTAGCAGACGGACAGAAAATATGGCATCTGTGCAGGACCGCCCTTTCCTGAAACCGCATTGGGGCTCCGCAAGCCTCTCCTCAGCGTGACTGGCAAGGCGATGCTGAATAATCCTTGCCAGGACCTTTCCCGGCACACTGAGGAGTGAGATGCCCCTGTAGTTGTTACAGTCTGTGCGGTCCCCCTTCTTAAAAAGGGGGACCACCAGGGCATCCTTCCAATCCTGCGGAACCCGTCCAGTGGTCCAGACTGTTGTTATGATGTCATATAGGGCAGTCTGTGCACCAACGCCACCCTCCCTCAGAATTTCGCTTGGGAGATCATCTCTGCCCGCTGCCTTTCCTGGTCTCAGACTCCGGATCGCCTTCAATACTTCCTCAGCAGATGGCACCTCAGCCAGCCACTCACAGGGGGTGACTTCTTCCAATATTTGAGGCACCGCAGCCTCAGCAGGGTCATCCTCACTTTGTGCCACGATGTTTTCCTGGCTGAGGGATTTTTCCTCCCCCAGGACCTCACAGAAATGCTCAGCAAATCTGCGAACCTGTTCCTGGGGGTCGGAGATTGGATCACAGTTTTTTCCCCTAATGATGGTAATAGGTGTGGCGCTGCAGGTTACTTTTTTGATGGAGTTAAATAGAGATTTGTGATCACGGGCCACTGAGGCAGACTCCATCTCCTCAGCAACCCGCGACCACCACCCATCCTTGCAGCGCCTCACGGCTCTCCGAACCTCCGAGCGAAGGCTGCGGTAAGCCTCCTCATTCTCTGACGTGGGATTCTGTAGCCGATGACAGTGGGCCTGTCGCTTTTTCTCAACCATCCTGAACACCTCCTCTGTCAGCCAGGGTCTCTGGGGAGGTCTGGACCGCGTACCCAAAGCAGCCATTGCAGCTGCATGAGTCACAGTCCTAAACCTCGCCCATTTACCCTCGACATCAGGAGGAGTCGGGGACGATGTCAACCCCACCCTCAAGCGATGATGAAATTCTCGCTTGCAACTTTCATCAGATAACTGAGACCAGGCCACTTTATGTTGGAATGGGGTCCTGGGTGTACACCCACCACCGGAGTGGAAGAATGGCAGGTGCATCTTACAGATGACTAGTCGATGGTCAGAGGGCAGATCAGCTCCACGGTAGGTCCTGGTGTCAAGGACATGGGCTCGCATTCGCTGGTCCGTCACTATGTAGTCCAACATATGTTCTTGCTTGGACCCGGCATGCATCCATGATGTTGTGTGGATGCGCCGATGCCGGAACAGCGTGTTGGTAATTACAAGCCCATGGGCTGCACAAAAATCTAGCAGCCTCCTACCGTTGTTATTGAGCTGATCTGGCCCATGCCCTCCAATCACTCCAGACCAGGTGCCAGTATCATGACCAACTTGGGCATTGAAGTCACCCAACATGATGACTCTATCCCGAGGGGCCACTTTAGCCAGCACCTGTGACAGGAGGTCATAGAAGGCATCTGACTCATCGGCTTTGCCTGCATCCCTCCACGGATGTTCATCTTCGGTGGGGGCATAAGTAACCACGACCACCATTCCTCGCCTCCGGTTGATGGGAAGGCGAGCCCAAAGTAGCCTGGGGCTTACAGCTTCCCACACCTCACCGCCACGCTCCCACGCCCCCTTCATTCTTTTGTTCAAAAGAAGACCCACACCCTGTTGTTTGGCAGTCTGCTGCCCCGAGTAGAGGACTGTCCACCCCTCATGGTGGCAGGAGCCAGAGCCGGTCCACCGGACCTCCTGAATGCCGCATAGATCCAGGCGGTACCGGTCCAGCTCCCGACAGAGGAGTGGCAGCCTCTCCTCTGCAGTGAGCGTTCGAACATTCCACGTGGCCACCCGTAGTGGCTTTTCGTTGTTTCTGGAGTAGCCCCGAGGGTAGGTATTCAATCTCCTGGCTCCGCCAATTGGGGTTTGGCCAGGAGACGTCATAGACGCCTGGCCCCCCGGGGCCTCCGGCACAAGCTTATTAGTTACATATTTCAGTTTAATTCGTGGTTTCGTGGTAATTAATTGAAGGTGGAGGGGTTACCAGCCCCTCGCACCCGTCCAGAGCCCCTGTTTAGCCCCTGTGGTGGACACATATGCCATGAGGGGAGGAGCCAATCAAAATTGGATCTCCCCCCACAGCACTGTCCATGACAGAGTTGCCCGTCCGGCACCGCAACACACACACCAACACACACACCAACACACACACCAACACACACACACACCAACACACACACCACACACACACCAACACACACATACACCAACACACACACCAACACACACCAACACACACACACCAACACACACACACCAACACACACACACCAACACACACATACCACACCAACACACACACCAACACACACACACCAACACACACCAACACACACACACCAACACACACACCAACACACACACACCACACACACACCACCAACACACACACACCACTAACACACCACCAACACACCACCAACACACACACCAACACACACACACCACACACACACACCAAACACACACCACCAACACACACACCAACACACACACCACTAACACACCACCAACACACACACCACCAACACACCACTAACACACACACACCAACACACACACCAACACACACACACACCAACACACACACACCAACAGACCAACACACACACACACCAACACACACACACCAACACACACACCAACACACACCAACACACAACAACAACTGCCATTCGCCACTAAGTGGCGGTGACGTCACCACGACGCTTGTGCCAGGCTATGTGCACCTTGAGGCCACGTGAAGTGTCGAAAGCCCGCTGGCAGGAGGTCACGGGGCAGACCCAGGTGCCACGGCGGATCGACTGACTGAGATGACTGGCTGATGCACCACCTGTGCCCCCTACTGTGCCAACCTGCTGTGCTTTAGCCACCCGGCGCTCCGCTCGTTGTTGTGAGCGTCGCTCCTACGCCCTCCGCTGTTGTTGGAGGGCGACTGCCTCCAACTGCCCAGTAGCATCCTTCACGAGCCTCCTCCACAGAGGCCGATCTTGACACCGCTGGTACCAGTCATCGGCAAGTCCACTCAGCTCCACGTCCTCCTGTACCACATCACTCCATCTCTTCTCTAGCCCGTGCCGCGCCCGCTTAGCCCCCTCAATCCGGCCAAACAAAAGCTGTTTCGGCATGCGGTGGCTGGGCATGCGGGCTACATGACCCAGCCATCGCAGCCTTGCCTGCCGGAGGAGCTCACCGATGGGACCCTGCCCAGATCTTTCAAGGATTTGTGAGCTCCTCACACAATCCAGTCTGGTTAAACCCAGGATGGATCGTAGGCAGGCCAGCCTAAATGTTTCCAACCGGCGAAGATGTTCCATTAGGGGGGTCCACGTTTCGCAAGCGTAGAGAAGGGAGGGAATGACCGTGGCCGAGAAGACCTGAAGCTTAGTGCGGAGCGACAGACCAGGTAGCTTCCACACAGCGTTACGCAACCGATGAAAAGATATTGCCGCTTGACTGATTCGGAGTGAGACCTCTGCTGTTAAACTGGAGCCAGTCATAAGCACACTGCCCAGGTATGGGAAACTCTCCACTCTCTCCACAACTGCCCCATCACCGATTGGGAGTTGTGGGGGTGGAGTGTCCGATGGTACAAAATACCCAGGCAGGTGCTTAGTTTTGGTGGGGCTGATGGTAAGGCCCCACCTCTTAGTGGCACGCTCCAGTCTCAGCAGCAGCGTCTCCAACTCCTCCTCTGACTGAGCAGCTATTACCAAATCATCAGCATACATAACGTGGTTGAGCAATAGGGAGCCATCCTTTGACCGCACCCGGGCATCGATTAGCCTCCCATTATATCTGTACCATATGGAGATTCCCCCGGTACAGCTAGTGAAGGCTTCACGAACTACGTGGTCAAAATAGATGTTAAATAATGTGGGAGCCAGAGGACATCCCTGTCGCACCCCAAGGTGTACAGGGAATGGCTCTGACTCCCGGCCACGTAGTTTTACCCGGGCCCGCTCACCATCATGAAGGTCCTTAATGATCGTGAGCAGAGGGTCAGGTACTCCAAAAGCACGAAGAACGACCCAGAGCCCAGGCCTACTGATGGTATCATAAGCCTTGACCAGGTCAATAAAGCAGAGATGTAGGTCTTGTTGGAATTCCCTACACCTCTGCTGTAGCAGACGGACAGAAAATATGGCATCTGTGCAGGACCGCCCTTTCCTGAAACCGCATTGGGGCTCCGCAAGCCTCTCCTCAGCGTGACTGGCAAGGCGATGCTGAATAATCCTTGCCAGGACCTTTCCCGGCACACTGAGGAGTGAGATGCCCCTGTAGTTGTTACAGTCTGTGCGGTCCCCCTTCTTAACAAGGGGGACCACCAGGGCATCCTTCCAATCCTGCGGAACCCGTCCAGTGGTCCAGACTGTTGTTATGATGTCATATAGGGCAGTCTGTGCACCAACGCCACCCTCCCTCAGCATTTCGCTTGGGAGATCATCTCTGCCCGCTGCCTTTCCTGGTCTCAGACTCCGGATCGCCTTCAATACTTCCTCAGCAGATGGCACCTCAGCCAGCCACTCACAGGGGGTGACTTCTTCCAATATTTGAGGCACCGCAGCCTCAGCAGGGTCATCCTCACTTTGTGCCACGATGTTTTCCTGGCTGAGGGATTTTTCCTCCCCCAGGACCTCACAGAAATGCTCAGCAAATCTGCGAACCTGTTCCTGGGGGTCGGAGATTGGATCACCGTTTTTTCCCCTAATGATGGTAATAGGTGTGGCGCTGCAGGTTACTTTTTTGATGGAGTTAAATAGAGATTTGTGATCACGGGCCACTGAGGCAGACTCCATCTCCTCAGCAACCCGCGACCACCACCCATCCTTGCAGCGCCTCACGGCTCTCCGAACCTCCGAGCGAAGGCTGCGGTAAGCCTCCTCATTCTCTGACGTGGGATTCTGTAGCCGATGACAGTGGGCCTGTCGCTTTTTCTCAACCATCCTGAACACCTCCTCTGTCAGCCAGGGTCTCTGGGGAGGTCTGGACCGCGTACCCAAAGCAGCCATTGCAGCTGCATGAGTCACAGTCCTAAACCTCGCCCATTTACCCTCGACATCAGGAGGAGTCGGGGACGATGTCAACCCCACCCTCAAGCGATGATGAAATTCTCGCTTGCAACTTTCATCAGATAACTGAGACCAGGCCACTTTATGTTGGAATGGGGTCCTGGGTGTACACCCACCACCGGAGTGGAAGAATGGCAGGTGCATCTTACAGATGACTAGTCGATGGTCAGAGGGCAGATCAGCTCCACGGTAGGTCCTGGTGTCAAGGACATGGGCTCGCATTCGCTGGTCCGTCACTATGTAGTCCAACATATGTTCTTGCTTGGACCCGGCATGCATCCATGATGTTGTGTGGATGCGCCGATGCCGGAACAGCGTGTTGGTAATTACAAGCCCATGGGCTGCACAAAAATCTAGCAGCCTCCTACCGTTGTTATTGAGCTGATCTGGCCCATGCTCTCCAATCACTCCAGACCAGGTGCCAGTATCATGACCAACTTGGGCATTGAAGTCACCCAACATGATGACTCTATCCCGAGGGGCCATTTTAGCCAGCACCTGTGACAGGAGGTCATAGAAGGCATCTGACTCATCGGCTTTGCCTGCATCCCTCCACGGATGTTCATCTTCGGTGGGGGCATAAGTAACCACGACCACCATTCCTCGCCTCCGGTTGATGGGAAGGCGAGCCCAAAGTAGCCTGGGGCTTACAGCTTCCCACACCTCACCGCCACGCTCCCACGCCCCCTTCATTCTTTTGTTCAAAAGAAGACCCACACCCTGTTGTTTGGCAGTCTGCTGCCCCGAGTAGAGGACTGTCCACCCCTCATGGTGGCAGGAGCCAGAGCCGGTCCACCGGACCTCCTGAATGCCGCATAGATCCAGGCGGTACCGGTCCAGCTCCCGACAGAGGAGTGGCAGCCTCTCCTCTGCAGTGAGCGTTCGAACATTCCACGTGGCCACCCGTAGTGGCTTTTCGTTGTTTCTGGAGTAGCCCCGAGGGTAGGTATTCAATCTCCTGGCTCCGCCAATTGGGGTTTGGCCAGGAGACGTCATAGACGCCTGGCCCCCCGGGGCCTCCGGCACAAGCTTATTAGTTACATATTTCAGTTTAATTCGTGGTTTCGTGGTAATTAATTGAAGGTGGAGGGGTTACCAGCCCCTCACACCCGTCCAGAGCCCCTGTTTAGCCCCTGTGGTGGACACATATGCCATGAGGGGAGGAGCCAATCAAAATTGGATCTCCCCCCACAGCACTGTCCATGACAGAGTTGCCCGTCCGGCACCGCAACACACACACCAACACACACACCAACACACACACCAACACACACACACACCAACACACACACCACACACACACCAACACACACATACACCAACACACACACCAACACACACCAACACACACACACCAACACACACACACACCAACACACACACACCAACACACACATACCACACCAACAAACACACCAACACACACACACCAACACACACCAACACACACACACCAACACACACACCAACACACACACACCACACACACACCACCAACACACACACACCACTAACACACCACCAACACACCACCAACACACACACCAACACACACACACCACACACACACACCAAACACACACCACCAACACACACACCAACACACACACCACTAACACACCACCAACACACACACCACCAACACACCACTAACACACACACACCAACACACACACCAACACACACACACACCAACACACACACACCAACAGACCAACACACACACACACCAACACACACACACCAACACACACACCAACACACACCAACACACAACAACAACAACTGCCATTCGCCACTAAGTGGCGGTGACGTCACCACGACGCTTGTGCCAGGCTATGTGCACCTTGAGGCCACGTGAAGTGTCGAAAGCCCGCTGGCAGGAGGTCACGGGGCAGACCCAGGTGCCACGGCGGATCGACTGACTGAGATGACTGGCTGATGCACCACCTGTGCCCCCTACTGTGCCAACCTGCTGTGCTTTAGCCACCCGGCGCTCCGCTCGTTGTTGTGAGCGTCGCTCCTACGCCCTCCGCTGTTGTTGGAGGGCGACTGCCTCCAACTGCCCAGTAGCATCCTTCACGAGCCTCCTCCACAGAGGCCGATCTTGACACCGCTGGTACCAGTCATCGGCAAGTCCACTCAGCTCCACGTCCTCCTGTACCACATCACTCCATCTCTTCTCTAGCCCGTGCCGCGCCCGCTTAGCCCCCTCAATCCGGCCAAACAAAAGCTGTTTCGGCATGCGGTGGCTGGGCATGCGGGCTACATGACCCAGCCATCGCAGCCTTGCCTGCCGGAGGAGCTCACCGATGGGACCCTGCCCAGATCTTTCAAGGATTTGTGAGCTCCTCACACAATCCAGTCTGGTTAAACCCAGGATGGATCGTAGGCAGGCCAGCCTAAATGTTTCCAACCGGCGAAGATGTTCCATTAGGGGGGTCCACGTTTCGCAAGCGTAGAGAAGGGAGGGAATGACCGTGGCCGAGAAGACCTGAAGCTTAGTGCGGAGCGACAGACCAGGTAGCTTCCACACAGCGTTACGCAACCGATGAAAAGATATTGCCGCTTGACTGATTCGGAGTGAGACCTCTGCTGTTAAACTGGAGCCAGTCATAAGCACACTGCCCAGGTATGGGAAACTCTCCACTCTCTCCACAACTGCCC
The DNA here is from genome assembly GCF_048934315.1 of Petromyzon marinus. Taxonomy (NCBI): domain Eukaryota; kingdom Metazoa; phylum Chordata; class Hyperoartia; order Petromyzontiformes; family Petromyzontidae; genus Petromyzon; species Petromyzon marinus. The sequence continues at coordinate 3,033,841 of NC_133738.1, forward strand.
CATCACCGATTGGGAGTTGTGGGGGTGGAGTGTCCGATGGTACAAAATACCCAGGCAGGTGCTTAGTTTTGGTGGGGCTGATGGTAAGGCCCCACCTCTTAGTGGCACGCTCCAGTCTCAGCAGCAGCGTCTCCAACTCCTCCTCTGACTGAGCAGCTATTACCAAATCATCAGCATACATAACGTGGTTGAGCAATAGGGAGCCATCCTTTGACCGCACCCGGGCATCGATTAGCCTCCCATTATATCTGTACCATATGGAGATTCCCCCGGTACAGCTAGTGAAGGCTTCACGAACTACGTGGTCAAAATAGATGTTAAATAATGTGGGAGCCAGAGGACATCCCTGTCGCACCCCAAGGTGTACAGGGAATGGCTCTGACTCCCGGCCACGTAGTTTTACCCGGGCCCGCTCACCATCATGAAGGTCCTTAATGATCGTGAGCAGAGGGTCAGGTACTCCAAAAGCACGAAGAACGACCCAGAGCCCAGGCCTACTGATGGTATCATAAGCCTTGACCAGGTCAATAAAGCAGAGATGTAGGTCTTGTTGGAATTCCCTACACCTCTGCTGTAGCAGACGGACAGAAAATATGGCATCTGTGCAGGACCGCCCTTTCCTGAAACCGCATTGGGGCTCCGCAAGCCTCTCCTCAGCGTGACTGGCAAGGCGATGCTGAATAATCCTTGCCAGGACCTTTCCCGGCACACTGAGGAGTGAGATGCCCCTGTAGTTGTTACAGTCTGTGCGGTCCCCCTTCTTAAAAAGGGGGACCACCAGGGCATCCTTCCAATCCTGCGGAACCCGTCCAGTGGTCCAGACTGTTGTTATGATGTCATATAGGGCAGTCTGTGCACCAACGCCACCCTCCCTCAGCATTTCGCTTGGGAGATCATCTCTGCCCGCTGCCTTTCCTGGTCTCAGACTCCGGATCGCCTTCAATACTTCCTCAGCAGATGGCACCTCAGCCAGCCACTCACAGGGGGTGACTTCTTCCAATATTTGAGGCACCGCAGCCTCAGCAGGGTCATCCTCACTTTGTGCCACGATGTTTTCCTGGCTGAGGGATTTTTCCTCCCCCAGGACCTCACAGAAATGCTCAGCAAATCTGCGAACCTGTTCCTGGGGGTCGGAGATTGGATCACCGTTTTTTCCCCTAATGATGGTAATAGGTGTGGCGCTGCAGGTTACTTTTTTGATGGAGTTAAATAGAGATTTGTGATCACGGGCCACTGAGGCAGACTCCATCTCCTCAGCAACCCGCGACCACCACCCATCCTTGCAGCGCCTCACGGCTCTCCGAACCTCCGAGCGAAGGCTGCGGTAAGCCTCCTCATTCTCTGACGTGGGATTCTGTAGCCGATGACAGTGGGCCTGTCGCTTTTTCTCAACCATCCTGAACACCTCCTCTGTCAGCCAGGGTCTCTGGGGAGGTCTGGACCGCGTACCCAAAGCAGCCATTGCAGCTGCATGAGTCACAGTCCTAAACCTCGCCCATTTACCCTCGACATCAGGAGGAGTCGGGGACGATGTCAACCCCACCCTCAAGCGATGATGAAATTCTCGCTTGCAACTTTCATCAGATAACTGAGACCAGGCCACTTTATGTTGGAATGGGGTCCTGGGTGTACACCCACCACCGGAGTGGAAGAATGGCAGGTGCATCTTACAGATGACTAGTCGATGGTCAGAGGGCAGATCAGCTCCACGGTAGGTCCTGGTGTCAAGGACATGGGCTCGCATTCGCTGGTCCGTCACTATGTAGTCCAACATATGTTCTTGCTTGGACCCGGCATGCATCCATGATGTTGTGTGGATGCGCCGATGCCGGAACAGCGTGTTGGTAATTACAAGCCCATGGGCTGCACAAAAATCTAGCAGCCTCCTACCGTTGTTATTGAGCTGATCTGGCCCATGCTCTCCAATCACTCCAGACCAGGTGCCAGTATCATGACCAACTTGGGCATTGAAGTCACCCAACATGATGACTCTATCCCGAGGGGCCATTTTAGCCAGCACCTGTGACAGGAGGTCATAGAAGGCATCTGACTCATCGGCTTTGCCTGCATCCCTCCACGGATGTTCATCTTCGGTGGGGGCATAAGTAACCACGACCACCATTCCTCGCCTCCGGTTGATGGGAAGGCGAGCCCAAAGTAGCCTGGGGCTTACAGCTTCCCACACCTCACCGCCACGCTCCCACGCCCCCTTCATTCTTTTGTTCAAAAGAAGACCCACACCCTGTTGTTTGGCAGTCTGCTGCCCCGAGTAGAGGACTGTCCACCCCTCATGGTGGCAGGAGCCAGAGCCGGTCCACCGGACCTCCTGAATGCCGCATAGATCCAGGCGGTACCGGTCCAGCTCCCGACAGAGGAGTGGCAGCCTCTCCTCTGCAGTGAGCGTTCGAACATTCCACGTGGCCACCCGTAGTGGCTTTTCGTTGTTTCTGGAGTAGCCCCGAGGGTAGGTATTCAATCTCCTGGCTCCGCCAATTGGGGTTTGGCCAGGAGACGTCATAGACGCCTGGCCCCCCGGGGCCTCCGGCACAAGCTTATTAGTTACATATTTCAGTTTAATTCGTGGTTTCGTGGTAATTAATTGAAGGTGGAGGGGTTACCAGCCCCTCGCACCCGTCCAGAGCCCCTGTTTAGCCCCTGTGGTGGACACATATGCCATGAGGGGAGGAGCCAATCAAAATTGGATCTCCCCCCACAGCACTGTCCATGACAGAGTTGCCCGTCCGGCACCGCAACACACACACCAACACACACACCAACACACACACCAACACACACACACACCAACACACACACCACACACACACCAACACACACATACACCAACACACACACCAACACACACACCAACACACACACACCAACACACACACACACCAACACACACACACCAACACACACACACCAACACACACATACCACACCAACACACACACCAACACACACACACCAACACACACCAACACACACACACCAACACACACACCAACACACACACCAACACACACACCACACCAACACACACAAGCAAACACACTACACACACCAACACACACACATCAACACACACCCACACACACCAACACACACACACACCAACACACACCAACACACACACCAACACACACCAACACACACACCAACACACACACCAACACACACACCAACACACACACCAACACACACACACCAACACACACACCAACACACACACACCAACACACACACACCAACACACACACACCAACACACACACACAACAACAACAACCGCCATTCGCCACTAAGTGGGCGGTGACGTCACCACGACGCTTGTGCCAGGCTATGTGCACCCTGAGGCCACGTGAAGTGTCGAACGCCCGCTGGCAGGAGGTCACAGGGCAGACCCAGGTGCCATGGGTCGACTGACTGAGATGACTGGCTGATGCGCCACCTGTGCCCCCTACTGTGCCAACCTGCTGTGCTTTAGCCACCCGGCGCTCCGCTCGTTGTTGTGAGCATCGCTCCTCCGCCCTCCGTTGTTGTTGGAGGGCGACTGCCTCCAACTGCCCAGTAGCGTCCTTCACGAGCCTCCTCCACAGAGGCCGATCTTGACACCGCTGGTACCAGTCATCGGCAAGTCCACTCAGCTCCACGTCCTCCTGTACCACATCACTCCATCTCTTCTCTAGCCCGTGCCTCCCGTACCACATCACTCCATCTCTTCTCTAGCCCGTGCCGCGCCCGCTTAGCCCCCTCGATCCGGCCGAACAAAAGCTGTTTCGGCATGCGGTGGCTGGGCATGCGGGCTACATGACCCAGCCATCGCAGCCTTGCCCGCCGGAGGACCTCACCGATGGGACCTTGCCCAGATCTTTCACACACACACACACGCACACAACCACACACAGACTGTAGGGGCAAGTGCTGTTAGCGAGCACCTATGAAGGCCGGAACGGCACACGAGGGGGTGGGTGTCCAGCGCCACGCCCGACCGCCTTTGTCTCCCCAGTTACGATGTTTACACACCGCACCAGGTACTCATTTGAGGCTGAGTCGACCTAAGGGAGGCCCGGGACCGGTTCAGATAATCGTCACTGGTGTTGGCCGTGAGCGGGAATCGAACCCGGGTCGCCAGGTTCATAGCGCAGCGTAGCGCTAACCGCTACACCACCGCTCCCCACAACACACACACAGACACACCCACACACACAGCCACACACACAGCCACACACACAGCCACACACACACAGCCACACACAGCCACACATACACAGCCACACACACAGCCACACACCAACACACACACACCCACACACACAGCCACACACACACACACACCAACACACCCACACACAACCACACACACACAGCCACACACACACACACCAACACACCCACACACAACCACACACACAGCCACACACACGCACCAACACACCCACACACAACCACACACACAGCCACACACACAGCCACACACACACACACACAAACACACACACAGCCACACACCAACACACCCACACACACAGCCACACACACAACCAAACACACAACCATACACCCACACACAAATACAAAAAGGGTCGTCTGTTTCTCTGTGTCTATGTACTCTGTGTCTATGTACTCTGTGTATATGTACTCTATGTACTCTGTGTCTCTGTGTCTATGTACTCTATGTACCCTGTGTCTATGTACTCTATGTCTATGTACTCTGTGTCTCTGTGTCTATGTACTCTGTGTCTCTGTGTCTATGTGCTCTGTGTTATGTACTGTGTCTATGTACTCTGTGTCTCTGTCTCTGTGTCTATGTACTATGTGTCTCTGTGTCTATGTTCTCTGTGTCTCTGTGTCTATGTACTCTGCGTCTATGTACTCTGTGTGTCTATGTACTCTGTGTCTACGTACTCTGTGTCTATGTACCCTGTGTACTCTGTGTCTCTATGTCTGTGTCCTGTGTCTATGTACTCTGTGTACTCTGTGTCTATCTACTCTCTGTGTCTATGTACTCTGTGTTTATCTACTCTATGTAATCTATGTACTCTGTGTCTATCTACTCTTAGTACTCTGTGTATTCTGTGTCTATCTACTCTATGTAATCTATGTACTCTGTGTCTATCTACTCTATGTAATCTATGTACTCTGTGTCTATCTACTCTATGTAATCTATGTACTCTGTGTCTATCTACTCTATGTAATCTATGTACTCTGTGTCTGTGTCTATCTACTCTATGTAATCTATGTACTCTGTGTCTATCTACTCTATGTAATCTATGTACTCTGTGTCTATGTACTCTATGTAATCTATGTACTCTGTGTCTATCTACTCTATGTAATCTATGTACTCTGTGTCTATCTACTCTATGTAATCTATGTACTCTGTGTCTATGTACTCTATGTAATCTATGTACTCTGTGTCTATGTACTCTATGTAATCTATGTACTCTGTGTCTATCTACTCTATGTAATCTATGTACTCTGTGTCTATCTACTCTATGTAATCTATGTACTCTGTGTCTATGTACTCTATGTAATCTATGTACTCTGTGTCTATGTACTCTATGTAATCTATGTACTCTGTGTCTATCTACTCTATGTAATCTATGTACTCTGTGTCTATCTACTCTATGTAATCTATGTACTCTGTGTCTATGTACTCTATGTAATCTATGTACTCTGTGTCTATCTACTCTATGTAATCTATGCACTCTGTGTCTATCTACTCTATGTAATCTATGTACTCTGTGTCTATCTACTCTATGTAATCTATGTACTCTGTGTCTATCTACTCTATGTAATCTATGTACTCTGTGTCTATCTACTCTATGTAATCTATGTACTCTGTGTACTCTGTGTCTATGTACTCTATGTAATCTATGTACTCTGTGTCTATTTACTCTATGTAATCTATGTACTCTGTGTCCATCTACTCTATGTAATCTATGTACTCTGTGTCTATCTACTCTATGTAATCTATGTACTCTGTGTCTATCTACTCTATGTAATCTATGTACTATGTGTCTGTGTCTATCTACTCTATGTAATCTATGTACTCTGTGTCTATCTACTCTATGTAATCTATGTACTGTGTCTATCTACTCTATGTAATCTATGTACTCTGTGTTTATCTACTCTATGTTATCTATGTACTCTGTGTCTATCTACTCTATGTAATCTATGTACTCTGTGTCTATCTACTCTATGTAATCTATGTACTCTGTGTCTATCTACTCTATGTACTCTGTGTACTCTGTGTCTATCTACTCTATGTAATCTATGTACTCTGTGTCTATCTACTCTATGTAATCTATGTACTCTGTGTCTATCTACTCTATGTAATCTATGTACTCTGTGTTTATCTACTCTATGTAATCTATGTACTGTGTCTATCTACTCTATGTAATCTATGTACTCTGTGTCTATCTACTCTATGTAATCTATGTATTCTGTGTTTATCTACTCTATGTAATCTATGTACTCTGTGTCTATCTACTCTATGTAATCTATGTACTCTGTGTCTATCTACTCTATGTAATCTATGTACTCTGTGTCTATCTACTCTATGTAATCTATGTACTCTGTGTCTATCTACTCTATGTAATCAATGTACTCTGTGTCTATCTACTCTATGTAATCTATGTACTCTGTGTCTATGTACTCTATGTAATCTGTGTACTCTGTGTCTATCTACTCTATGTACTCTGTGTACTCTGTGTCTATCTACTCTATGTAATCTATGTACTCTGTGTTTATCTACTCTATGTAATCTATGTACTCTGTGTCTATCTACTCTATGTAATCTATGTACTGTGTTTATCTACTCTATGTAATCTATGTACTCTGTGTCTATCTACTCTATGTAATCTATGTACTCTGTGTCTATCTACTCTATGTAATCTATGTACTGTGTTTATCTACTCTATGTAATCTATGTACTGTGTTTATCTACTCTATGTAATCTAAGTACTCTGTGTCTGTGTTTATCTACTCTATGTAATCTATGTACTCTGTGTCTATCTACTCTATGTAATCTATGTACTCTGTGTCTATCTACTCTATGTAATCTATGTACTCTGTGTCTATCTACTCTATGTAATCTATGTACTCTGTGTCTATCTACTCTATGTAATCTATGTACTCTGTCTATCTACTCTATGTAATCTATGTACTGTGTTTATCTACTCTATGTAATCTGTGTACTCTGTGTCTCTGTAATCCGCTATGGAGCTCCAGCGGATCTCGTGACGATGATGACGGCGGCAGGGGATGTGTGTGTGTGGAGTGTGTGTAGTGTGTGTGTGTAGTGTGTGTAGTGTGTGTGTGTATGTAGTGTGTGTATGTGTGTAGTGTGTGTGTAGTGTAGTGTGTGTATGTAGTGTGTGTGTGTAGTGTGTGTGGAGTGTGTGTAGTGTGTGTGTGTAGTGTGTGTGTATGTGTGTGTGTGTGTAGTGTGTGTGGAGTGTGTGTAGTGTGTGTATGTGTAGTGTGTGTGTGTAGTGTGTGTGTGTAGTGTCTGTGTAGTGTGTGGAGTGTGTGTAGTGTGTGTAGTGTGTGTGGAGTGTGTGTGTAGTGTCTGTGTAGTGTGTGTAGTGTGTGTGTAGTGTGTGTATGTGTGTAGTGTGTGTATGTGTGTATGTATGTGTGTATGTAGTGTGTGTGTGTAGTGTGTGTGTGTAGTGTGTGTGTGTGGAGTGTGTGTGGAGTGTGTGTGTGTAGTGTGTGTGTGTAGTGTGTGTGTGTGGAGTGTGTGTGGAGTGTGTGTGTGTAGTGTGTGTGTGTGGAGTGTGTGCAGTGTGTGTGTGTAGTGTGTGTGGAGTGTGTGTAGTGTGTGTATGTGTAGTGTGTGTGTGTAGTGTGTGTGTAGTGTGTGTAGTGTGTGTAGTGTGTGTGTGTATGTGTGTGTGTAGTGTGTGTATGTATGTGTGTATGTAGTGTGTGTAGTGTGTGTGTATGTGTGTAGTGTGTGTGTAGTGTGTATGTGTGTGGAGTGTGTGTAGTGTGTGTATGTGTGTGTATGTGTGTGTGTATGTAGTGTGTGTAGTGTGTGTAGTGTGTGTGGAGTGTGTGTGTGTGTGTATGTAGTGTGTGTGTGTGTAGTGTGTGTGTATGTAGTGTGTGTGTGTATGTGTGTGGAGTGTGTGTAGTGTGTGTGTGTAGTGTGTGTGTGGAGTGTATGTAGTGTGTGTGTGTAGTGTGTGTGTAGTGTGTGTGTGTAGTGTGTGTAGTGTGTGTGTGTGTAGTGTGTGTGTGTGTATGTGTGTAGTGTGTGTGTAGTGTGTGTGTAATGTGTGTGTGTAGTGTGTGTGTAGTGTGTGTGTGTAGTGTGTGTATGTGTGTAGTGTGTGTGTAGTGTGTGGTGTGTAGTGTGTGTGTGTAGTGTGTGTGTAGTGTGTGTGTAGTGTGTGTGTGTAGTGTGTGTTTATGTAGTGTGTATGTGTGTAGTGTGTGTGTGTAGTGTGTGTGTGTAGTGTGTGTGTAGTGTGTGTGTAGTGTGTGTGTAGTGTGTGTGTGTAGTGTGTGTGTGTAGTGTGTGTGTAGTGTGTGTATGTAGTGTGTGTAGTGTGTGTGTGTATGTAGTATGTGTAGTGTGTGTGTGTAGTGTGTGTGTGTAGTGTGTGTGTAGTGTGTGTGTGTAGTGTGTGTATGTGTGTAGTGTGTGTGTAGTGTGTGTGTAGTGTGTGGTGTGTGTGTGTGTGTAGTGTGTGTGTGGTGTGTGGTGTGTGTGTGTGTGGTGTGTGGTGTGTGTGGTGTGTGTGGTGTGTGTGTGGCGTGTGTGTAGTGTGTGTGTAGTGTGTGTATGTGTGTATGTAGTGTGTGTAGTGTGTGTGTGTAGTGTGTATGTGTGTAATGTGTGTGTAGTGTGTGTGTGTAGTGTGTATGTGTGTAGTGTGTATGTAATGTGTGTGTGTAGTGTGTAGTGTGTGTATGTGTGTGTGTAGTGTGTGTGTGTAGTGTGTATGTGTGTAATGTGTGTGTGTGTGGAGTGTGTGGTGTGTGTGTGGCGTGTGTGTAGTGTGTGTGTAGTGTGTGTGTAGTGTGTGTGTAGTGTGTGTGTGTGTAGTGTGTGTGTGTAGTGTGTGTGTGTAGTGTGTGTGTGTGGAGTGTGTGTAGTGTGTGTGTGTGGTGTGTGTATGTGTGTAGTGTGTAGTGTGTGTGTAATGTGTGTGTGTAGTGTGTGTGTGTAGTGTGTGTCTGTTAGTGTGTGTAGTGTGTGTGTGTAGTGTCTGTGTAGTGTGTGGAGTGTGTGTAGTGTGTGTAGTGTGTATGTGTGTAGTGTGTGTGTGTAGTGTGTGTAGTGTGTGTGTGTATGTAGTGTGTGTATGTAGTGTGTGTGTGTAGTGTGTGTGTGTATGTGTGTAGTGTGTGTAGTGTGTGTGTGTGTAGTGTGTGTGTGTAGTGTGTGTGTGTAGTGTGTATGTGTGTAGTGTGTGTGTGTAGTGTGTGTGTGTAGTGTGTGTGTGTATGTGTGTGGAGTGTGTGTGTGTGTGTATGTAGTGTGTGTGTGTGTAGTGTGTGTGTATGTAGTGTGTGTGTGTATGTGTGTGGAGTGTGTGTAGTGTGTGTGTGTAGTGTGTGTGTGGAGTGTATGTAGTGTGTGTGTGTAGTGTGTGTGTAGTGTGTGTGTGTAGTGTGTGTAGTGTGTGTGTGTGTAGTGTGTGTGTGTGTATGTGTGTAGTGTGTGTGTAGTGTGTGTGTAATGTGTGTGTGTAGTGTGTGTGTAGTGTGTGTGTGTAGTGTGTGTATGTGTGTAGTGTGTGTGTAGTGTGTGGTGTGTAGTGTGTGTGTGTAGTGTGTGTGTAGTGTGTGTGTAGTGTGTGTGTGTAGTGTGTGTTTATGTAGTGTGTATGTGTGTAGTGTGTGTGTGTAGTGTGTGTGTGTAGTGTGTGTGTAGTGTGTGTGTAGTGTGTGTGTAGTGTGTGTGTGTAGTGTGTGTGTGTAGTGTGTGTGTAGTGTGTGTATGTAGTGTGTGTAGTGTGTGTGTGTATGTAGTATGTGTAGTGTGTGTGTGTAGTGTGTGTGTGTAGTGTGTGTGTAGTGTGTGTGTGTAGTGTGTGTATGTGTGTAGTGTGTGTGTAGTGTGTGTGTAGTGTGTGGTGTGTGTGTGTGTGTAGTGTGTGTGTGGTGTGTGGTGTGTGTGTGTGTGGTGTGTGGTGTGTGTGGTGTGTGTGGTGTGTGTGTGGCGTGTGTGTAGTGTGTGTGTAGTGTGTGTATGTGTGTATGTAGTGTGTGTAGTGTGTGTGTGTAGTGTGTATGTGTGTAATGTGTGTGTAGTGTGTGTGTGTAGTGTGTATGTGTGTAGTGTGTATGTAATGTGTGTGTGTAGTGTGTAGTGTGTGTATGTGTGTGTGTAGTGTGTGTGTGTAGTGTGTATGTGTGTAATGTGTGTGTGTGTGGAGTGTGTGGTGTGTGTGTGGCGTGTGTGTAGTGTGTGTGTAGTGTGTGTGTAGTGTGTGTGTAGTGTGTGTGTGTGTAGTGTGTGTGTGTAGTGTGTGTGTGTAGTGTGTGTGTGTGGAGTGTGTGTAGTGTGTGTGTGTGGTGTGTGTATGTGTGTAGTGTGTAGTGTGTGTGTAATGTGTGTGTGTAGTGTGTGTGTGTAGTGTGTGTCTGTTAGTGTGTGTAGTGTGTGTGTGTAGTGTCTGTGTAGTGTGTGGAGTGTGTGTAGTGTGTGTAGTGTGTATGTGTGTAGTGTGTGTGTGTAGTGTGTGTAGTGTGTGTGTGTATGTAGTGTGTGTATGTAGTGTGTGTGTGTAGTGTGTGTGTGTATGTGTGTAGTGTGTGTAGTGTGTGTGTGTGTAGTGTGTGTGTGTAGTGTGTGTGTGTAGTGTGTATGTGTGTAGTGTGTGTGTGTAGTGTGTGTGTGTAGTGTGTGTAGTGTGTGTGTGTAGTGTGTGTGTGTATGTGTGTAGTGTGTGTAGTGTGTGTATGTGTGTGTGTAGTGTGTGTGTGCTGTGTGTGTGTAGTGTGTGTGTGTGTGGTATGTGTGTGTAGTGTGTGTAGTGTGTGTAGTATGTGTAGTGTGTGTGTGTAGTGTGTGTGTGTAGTGTGTGTGTGGAGTGTGTGTAGTGTGTGGGTGTGTGTGTGTGGTGTGTGTGGTGTGTGTGTGGTGTGTGTGTAGTGTGTGTATGTTGTGTGTGTGTATGTAGTGTGTGTGTGTGTGGTGTGTGTGTGTAGTGTGTGTATAGTGTTTGTGGTGTGTGTGTGGAGTGTGGTGTGTGTGTAGTGTGTGTGTGGTGTGTGTGGTGTGTGTAGTGTGTGTGGTGTTTGTGTGTAGTGTGTATGTAGTGTGTGTATGGTG